>NC_047134.1:7109805-7299059 GCF_009829125.3 Periophthalmus magnuspinnatus | reverse complement strand
CCTAGTAAGGTGCTCTAAAGGTACTCTAAAGGATGGACCTCAGTGAGGTTCTCCTGAGGTGTGGGCCTCAGTGAGGTACTCCTGTAGTATAGGCCTTAGTGAGGTACTCCTGAGGTGTGGGCCTCAGAATCAGAATCTAGGAACTTACTTCAGTGATAAAGTGCAACATAAAACACACTGAATAAATATAAATACAAATAAGGGCATGCACAAAGTTAAAAAGATATGCTTAAAAAAATCAAATAAAATACTTAAAGGTAGAAAATATATACAACAGCAGCATCAGAACAACAGTGCAAGTGAGGTACTACCAAGGAATGGACCTCAGTGAGGTACTCCTGAGGGATGGACTTCAGTGAGGTACTTCTGAGGGATTCCCTGTGTGTACTGGAGCTCTCAGAGCAGTGCTGTCGAGACAGACATAAGACAACGACATTTTTGTTTAGCTTCTGAGCCACTGAAACCTGTGTGTGCCTCTGACACCCCATTACACTACAGTTACATAGTACACATTACACAGTACACTATATGTCACTTGTTCCATGCACACACATACCTGATAACACCTGGCACATGCTCTGGGAGTGTGTGAGGCTCTCTGTGTCATATACAAATAGAGATGTACAGTTTTTTCATACATCCAGGTTTGAGTTCATGATTACATTTGTTATGTAAATATGTAACAGTGCAGCTTTAGCACAGTGCTGATATGTGGTCAGGGTCATGTAGTGTGGATGATGAGGCCAGTCTGTGCTGATTACAGAATATGCGAGATATGAGGGACTGTATATGGTGCATTGTTTTAGATACTGTCTGTGCTCATGTCAGTGATACCTGACTGTTGTGTAACTCACAGAGGACGTACTGTACATGTGACTCTTTATTGCCGTGTGCATTTGAAGATTTATCCATTCACATGCTTGTAAAAAATTAAGATATTTTTTAAAGCACAGTGGTTGAAAGTCTAGGACTATACCACCCTCACTCCTCTCACTACCATCTTTACAAGTTAGACCAAAAATACATGACTAAAATCCTATAGTTGCAGAAAACAACATATGTTTATTGAGATTCAGTTTTATTTTTGACACTCCAAGTCCCTCCCTCCCTTAGCTCCCCCTTCAGAGGGACATCACAACACAATCAGGTCTAATTGGCCTATCTGATGTTTATTGGCCATGGAAATTTACCCCTTGTCTGTCAGGACATTTTTTGAGGTGAAGATACATAAACCAAATTCAATCTGCACAAACCTGTCCTTTATTTGATCGGAAAGACATGTTTTTGTCATTAAATCTGAGATGTCATTGTTATAGATCTTAAAATGAGTATTCTTGGAGTAAATGTGAATTGTCTTTGTTTTTGCTTGGAAAATGCTGGTCTTGAGCCATTTGTTTATGACTTTGTTCTGCACCAAACATTCCCACAGCCAAAACAACAGGCTGTCATATCAACCATAGCGGAAAATATCTGTTGTGGAAAAAGTAGTAATAGTCTGAGAGCTGAAGAGATTTGAGACTGGAGGTCTAACACATAATAAACACTGTAATTCCAATTAGATTTGTGATTTATGTTTTCACAAGGATTCTGTTCACATTATAAACATGCCCAAAGAAATGACAAAAATACTGAAATCTGAATCCCACACAATTTGCTAATTTCAACCATTCAGATTTAGCTTGTAGTCCAGTCCAGTCTAGTCCAGTCCAGTCTAGCTATGCTTCAGTTGTAGGGAGTATTATACATCTGACTGTGTAGCCCAAAATAATAAGGATTATGATTAGATATGTCTTTCATCTTTAAATGATACATATTATGCATTATTTTTGGTATTGTTATTGGCCTTTAAATATGCTCTTGAGTGTCTTTTCTTTGACATCTCATGCTTTAGATCTTAAAAGTTCCTGGTTTGTACGAAATGGATTCCTGTGAGCTTTAAGCCATGTTATAATGTTACCTCCTCAAAAACATAACTGGAGTTGTGTTTTGCGATGCTTTCTTATTATTAAATCGAGTAATCCTTTATTATTAGTCTCCACAGCTCAAAATACTCATGTAGTGGTAGTTTTCAATTTAACAGCTACCTTTTACCTTTTTTTAGTAGAGATTTGCAATTCCAGGGCTGAAATTATATAAATGATTCTATTGAAGGTTTATGGAGTTTAAAAACACAGTGGAGCACTTCCTGTATTACCACATGACATCACAAGGTGGAACAGGGTTTGTGCGTTAAATATGAATTAAACAGAACTAAACTTTTTTGATGAAGAAACAAAATTATAACATAGGTTAGAAAATCGCAAAACATAGGCCATTTAAAATAATGCCCAGGTTGTCAATGTTGTATTTAGAGTAGTAGTAGTAGTAGTAGTACTATTTATTCAATTAAGACACTATTGCTCTGAAAATGTATATTTTCCCCTACCCACCATACATGCCTACTGTTCTGTACTTTGTCCTTCTCATTGCTTGCTAGCACGATCGCCAGCTCTCTTTAGGCGTAGCCGTTAGCATGGTCCAGCAAAAAGATGACATTCATGGCAATCTACCATAAAGGGCAGGCGGCAATAAGTGCTGCAGTTTTCCAGCAGAAATCAAAGAACTTGTTTCTTTTATGAAGTCATTTTAGATCAATATTGAGATTTAGAATAATATATCTCCTTTAAAAATTTACTAAACATTAGTTCAAATTTTCATGGCTATTGAACTGTGTATAATGCATTTTGATAGCATTCTGTTTCAAAAGTGTGTGCCCCTCCAGTGGCCACTGTAATTTCAAGTACTAGTTTAACAGCTCTATTTCAAATGTGGTCTTAGTGTAGTTTAGGTGTTTAGTCCCAGGGGGTCTTATGGAAAATGCCCCCTTTTTACCATGTTATAAAGTTGTTGCCTCATCAGACATACCTGAAGAGGTTTTAGATGTCATCTATGCATGTTTCAGTAATTCAGCACCTCCCCTGGGTCCTATTCAAACCTTCAGTACAGTTAGCTGTAAGATTCTGTCCAATGCTCAGCCCACAAGCCTATGTCATTCATGATCCCACCCGACAATTCTTCATAAATACACAAAAATATGATACAGAACAGTACACTACAGCTTCACAAACCTGATGCGATATGCAGTAGTTTAATAAGCAGAATGCACATTGACTGTGTTGTCATAGTGCTTTTAAGGGGGACTGACTTAACAAAAGTGAAATTTATAGTAATATGTTTTTGGCAAATATAGAATTTTCAAAACAATAAAAGGTAACATGGTGATCTAAGTATGTGTTAGCGGTTAATACCCCACAAATACCCCTCTTTAAGTTGTTTTAGATCTATATTGAGATTTAAAATTTGCAAAATACAACATAATGATTCCTGGAAGCATAATGTGTCTTCTTTAAATGCCCCTCCTAACACAGCCCCCCTATGTGTGTCCCTCAGGAGTGGTTGGATCTGCGTTGTCGGGGAGTCCGCAACGCCAATGCCTACATCCTGGTTTATGACATCTGCTGTGTGGAAAGCTTCGAGTATGTCAAGATGATCCGCCAGCAGATCGTGGATAACAGGTATAAGGCACGAGGACAGAAGGGGATATCTAGACAGAGGGGGATAGAGAGAAATATGGGGCTTGAAATAACAAGTTGTTAGAGATGAGGGAAGAGAGAATGCCAGTCTCTACTAAACAAAAGGTAAGGTGTATGTGTGTATATATGTGTGTATACATACACATAGCTAGCGACCAACAGCCAGTGTGGATCCTTGGGCAAGACCCTTTGCTCTACTGCCTACCTCATACAATGATGAATGTCAGGTGAAACAGAGCACCTTGATGAGACTACCCCCTACCTCAACCATGACAGAAACCAACAAGCTGATATACACTTCAGCAGCAGTGATCCTAGAGATGCTTGGCTATAAGAGCAACCATGGGAGTGAGTGAGTGACCAATGAAAAAACAAGTACCCAAGAGGTCCAGCCAGATGCCCTACCTGAAACATTGGAAACAGGCCAAACAAAGGACTTCCGGTTTTGGCGCGCTTCTAGGCAGACATATGAGTGGGCTCCGGAGTGAATTTTTTGAAAAAAACAATCAGACAACCTCCGTCAGTTTACTTAAAGGCCAATAAAGGCTAACTAAACACAAGAAACACTCAAATGCTTTCAAAAGTGAACCCTAAGACGGCCATATCAAGAACAGCAGAGGAATCCTGCCGAGTTCTCTACTGAGCGAACTAGCCCCGAGACCACTGAAGCTAATGAGGATGCTAACGGTACATGTGAAATCTTGGCCACTATTTTCTCACTAAGAGGGGGATTTCACAATAATGAAGGAGGACTTTGCGATTTAACGGTATTATGAGTGCTGTTAAACAATGTCCGGGTCAAGATAAAGGCACTGACGACTTGCATGACTGACGCCGAACACAGAATAATCTCCAACAAAGACGAACTGACAAGTGTGAAAACGCAAACCACTTCCAAAGCAAAATGTGCGGAACAGGTGATGGGTAAAGTGGATGACTTGGAAAACTGAGCACGCCGCTCAAATCTGCGTCTGGTGTGTCTGCCAGAGTCAAAAGAAGGAGGCGATATGTGTGCCTACCTGGAAAAGTGGATCCCAAATATGCTTGGCGGGCATAACTTTCCTCAGCCACTGATTATTGAGAGGGTGCACCAAGTTGGCAGATTGGACCGTGGTGGAGCATCATCTGGGAATTGAAATTCTGCTGCACGTCCCAGGGCGGTAGTAATGAAGTTTCTAAACTACACTGACAAAGTTTGTGTGATGAAAGCAGCCAGGACCATGGGTGATATACGCGTCGATGGAGGGAAGGTGATGTTTTTCCCCGATTTATCTGCGGATTTACTCAAGCGAAGGAAGGTTTTAGATCCCGTAAAGAAGGAGCTAACCTCTCTCAGCATTCGTGATTTGCGCTACGTAACAATTCATCCTGCCACACTGCTTATGACTGTCGGAGGAAGGCGCCACACCTTTATTAATGCAGCAGCAATGGCGCTGTTTGTACAGAGCCTGAGCGGAGCAGCACCTGACACTGAGGAGTTTGGTTGGACTAATGTCTGCAGGTGATATTTTGTTTTCTAGTCTTTTTTCTTTAATTCTTTGATCTAAAACTGTTTGCTAAATAATACCTTGAGGTAGGCACTTTGGTTATATATTATATTTGGTAAAAAAAAAAAAAAAAACTCTCACTCTTGGAGGTCTGTTCTGATTTTAGTGCAATTTTTCCTTTAGACTTAATATATATGGAGCTTTCTCCCGATCACTATTAGCATGCTGTTCCCCAAATGTGTGGACCAACTTGGCTCCATAGCCAGACTTTACCCATTAGGTGTCTTTTGGAAACAAGCTAGGGAAGAGTAGTGTGCATTTCATTTGGCGGAATGCAACTTGTTTTGTTCAGGTTTTAGACACTGTTGTTTTGTGCTGGTTTACTTTTGGTACATTTATTTTATCATTGTATATTATAGTTCAACGAGTACAATCAATATTATAATTTGTCATCATGTCATCTGAACTACAGTTTACGTCTTGGAATGTAAGGGGTGTAAATAAGCTTCTCAAGCTTAAACAGGTAATGAGCAGAATTCAAGATTTAAAAGCTAAGATAGTGTTTTTACAAGAGACACATTTGACACCAGATGATGCAGTGAGGGTGAGAAGGAGATGGCCTGGTCAAGTTTTTTCAGCTTCTTTTAGTTCCCAATCACGTGTTGTGATCACTTTAATACATAACTCAGTGCCCTAACTCACCTAATAAATGTAGACGCTGTTAGGGCGATACCTTATTATACAATGCTAAATTAATTTGACTCGACTGAATCTAGTAAATTTATATGTCCCAAATTTTGATTTTATTTTTATTTTTTTAGCTCTGTCCAATCTGCCTGGTGTCTTTATTATAGGTGGAGATTTTAATTGTACTCTCTGACCTGCAATTGATAGATCAACAGGGAAGGACACGTCACATGCTCAGTCTTGGACAGAATTACTTCATTGGGCCCAGTTCTGTTTTCTCTGTACATGTTGCCTTTAGGCGCAGTTATCTCAAATCACAATGTGTCCTTCCATCTGTATGTAGATTATTTACAAATCTACCTGCCAGTTGTCACTAATTCCTCTGACAGTTTGGAATCCATCAACAAATGTTTAAATTATATTAAACTGTGGTTGTCCCAGAACTTTCTCTGTTTGAATGAGGACCAAACAATGTATTGTGTTTGGAACATCCAACCTGCCCAGTATCTCAGCTTCTGGTCTTGTTGCTTTGGGCCCCCACTTTAACCACAAAAATTTGGGGATGAAATTGGATAGTGGTCTAAAATTTAATAAACAAATAGATTCTGTTTATTCTGTTTATTCTGATTAATCAAGCTAGTCTTCACCGTTTGCAGCTCGTGCAAAATGCTGCAGCTCGCCTGCTCACTAACAGTTGGAAACATGACATCACCCTTGTCCTGTACTCCTTGCACTGGCTCCCTGTCCAGTTCAGAATTCATTTTAAAATTTTGATGTTTGTTTTTAAAGCAGTCAGTGGTCTTGCACCCTCCTACTTGTGTGAGATTTTGAGCCCTCACCAACCCAGCAGAGCTCTACGATCTGCTGGGCAACATCTGCTGGAGGTCCCCTGGTCCCAGGGCAAACAGTGGGGTGATCGTTCTTTTGCAGTGGCCGGTCCAAAACTCTGGAACTCTTTGCCCATTGAGTTACGTTCCATCACTGACCTGCCTTTGTTCAAAGCCAAACTTAAAACCTATTTATTTAGAATGGCTTTTAACACTTGTGGCCCTGTGACACTTTCTTTATTTTAATGGTGTAATGTGCTTTGTTGACCTATTTGTATGATGTTTATTGTTTTTAATCTTCTTTTTAATGTTGTTTTAATGTTGCACTTTGGTCAGCTTTAGTTGTTGGAAGGTGCTTTAGAAATAAAGTTTGATTTGATTGATTGATTGATTATATTAGAGGGTTTAATTTAACAGAGAAAACATCATTCTAATCAGTCAGTCCACCTTCCAGACTTTTTCTAGAATTTCTAGAATACTTTTTGGTCTCTGCCTCCCTTACATCTTCTGTCACCAAAAGCTGGTATAATAGCATTATTATTTAGGACCATTCAACAGTGTCTTTTAGTCTTAAAATGCCTTTCTTTCAGCCAATCTTTTTGGCTGAAAGATCCCTAATTCATGGAATATATTGGGGTACAAATTACTGATTTCTTAAATAAATAAATAATACAGATCAATTCAGCTTCTACTCGTTGGGAAGCTTTTAAAGTTTTTTTAAGAGGTCAAATGATAAGCTATACAAGCTCCAAACATAAATCTTGGAAGCATGAAATGGAACAATTGGAAAATAAAATAAATCAAATTCAGTCAAACCACTTTAATAATCCCTCTGAGCAAACATATAAAGATCTCCTTGAACTCAGAGCCAAATATAGTATCCTTTCAGTTAATAAAGCTACTAAAAGCCTAGTTAAACTAAAGCAATCCTACTACAAGCAGGGAGAAAAAGCTAGTAAGTTTTTAGCCTGGCATATAAAACAAGCAGAGTCTGAGAGAACAAGAAACACTATAGAAACTATTGATGGGGTTGAAACCAGTGATTTTAAAGAAATGAATAACACCTTTAAATTATTTTATGAAAACCTGTATGGCTCTGCTGTCTCTATCTCTGCTTTACAAAACCAGAAAACCTTTTTGGATTCATTGAATATTACTCCATTTGAAGAAAACAAGGATGTCCCTATTAATCTTAATCCTAAAATGTGTGTGCTGAATATTTATTCAGTATATTTTCCTAAAAATAATGTGTGTAGCACCCTCAAGGATTTAGCATGAGCACGAGGTAGAGAAAACAGAGTTTATTCTTCTCTTTAACAACCCGTGAGAACTACCACGAAAAAGAAACAATACATAAATATAAATGAATTTCAAACAATACATACACATTACATAAAACTTAAATCACACAAAAAATAAAAGTACACAAACCTCGTGAACCGACATCCACGAGGGGCTAATTGATACTTGGGCTCTTTCTTCTTATTCTGAGATCTTGAAACGTGGCTGTGGCAAAATGCTGATGGCTGAGTGCACATCTAATTAGGGTCGGGCGGAACTTTGTTTAAATTTTTTGTTCTGTGGTTTTCTCCACTAGATGGAGTAAATGCGAAAAGACTGTTACACTCCCACCAAATCACTTGTGATTTATAGAACTAAACATTGATTTTTAAACTTATGAATTAATTAATTTAACAACTATGAATTATGAACTATTTATGAATTACTATTTTTGGAAGTAAGGGTTTGATTTCTTCATTCTGCTTCCAACAGAACAACCATCTTTTGAATGGGCCTCTCCAGGTAAACAGGTTTGGAGATGGGCTTTCCTTTTCCATCCAGAGTTGGATCACTCATTAGTAGTTTAACCTTTCTTACTCTCTCATCCTTACTAGGATATATGTCAACAATCTTCGCCAACTTCCACTGATTTCGTGGGGCTGTTTCATCTTGAAGAAGTACAATATCATTGACCTTGGCGTTTCTGTGTTGTTTGGTTCATTTTATTCTGCTTTGAAGATTCAGCAGGTACTCTTTTTTCCATCTTGTCCAAAAGGTATTGGCAAGGAGTTGAACACGACGCCATCTCTTTTGAAGATAAAGATCTTCTTTAACAAATTTGCCTGGGGGTGGAGAGATGATCGTGGACTTCATGGTCAGTATGTGGTTCGGTGTTAGAGGTTCTGGGCTTGATGGGTCACATAGTTGATCCGTGGTCAGTGGTCGACTGTTTATCACTGCCATGACTTCATACAGGAATGTTCTTAAGGAGGAACTGTCGAGTTGTGTGGCTGATTGTTCTAGGATTGATGTCAGGACACTTCTTATGGTACGTATTTGTCGTTCCCAGACACCACGCATATGACTTGAAGCTGGGGTGTTCATGAGGAATTCACATTCCAGTTTTCCCAATTTTGCTTGATCCATTTCCTTGAGTGCTTCTGCAAACTCATTTCTTGCACCAACAAAGTTTGTACCTTGATCACATCTTATCTGTCGGACTGGACCTCTTATGGCAATGAATGCACGCAGGGCACAGATGAAGGAATCTGTGGTTAAATCATCAAGCATCTCAATGTGTACGGCTCTGGAGCACATGCAGGTGATTAGCAAGCCGTAGCGCTTCAGCTCCCTCCGGCCTTCCTTCACATAAAAAGGACCAAGCAGTCCATACTGCATGGCGGAGTGGCCTCCATCCGATCCTCTGGGAGGTCTGCCATCTTCTGCTTTTCTGGACACCTTCTGAACTTTCTGCATTGTATACATCTGTAAATATGAGAGGATACAACCTTGCTGCATCCAAGGATCCAGTATCCATTTGCACGGAGTTCATTCATAGTGATCCCTCGCCCCTGATGGTATGTTTTCTCATGATAGTGCTTCATCTAGATAGTCATCTAGAAATGGACTCAACTTGTGTAGCTTATTGACCTTGTCTTTGGTTTGGATTACAGTGTGCCATTAAAGGCTTTTTCTTGACTCATTCTGATGACTGTTAGCTCTGCTTCCTTTCTTTCTTCAAGATTACTGACTTCACAGGATCTTTTCTTACATTCCTTCACTTCTTTTGCAAGGCGCTTGAGTCTGGCAATGGCTTTGATCATTCTTGACCAGTCAGAGAACTTGTGTAAGCGATCTAGGAGTGACCTTTGTTCTCTAGCTTGTGTCTTGAGTACTTGAACCTTTTTGACTTCTGGGTCACTGCTTGATAACCCTCCCACCTAGATTTCACCGCTGAGCATATCCTTTTGCCAGAGAAAGTCTGGACCTTTAAATCAGTTCGAGGCTACAAGTTGTTCAGCTGTAAGGCCTCTAGAGGCATGGTCTGCTGGGTTTTCTTCAGATGCCACATACCTCCACTGTGTAGGCTCTGTGCTTTGTTTGATACGCTCAACTCTGTTTGCGACGAACACATGGAACCTCCTGGCTTCATTTCCAATGTATCCAAGGACAACCTTTGAGTCTGTCCAATAGGTTTCTTGTAAAAGTTCTACTTCTAGTTCCTTTTTCAGCATATCACTGGTGCGAACAGCAACTATAGCAGCTGACAACTCAAGTTGTGGAATTGTTGTGAGTTTAGACGGTGGAACTCTTGATCTACCCATAACCAGAGAACAGTGGACTGCTCTGAGGTAGGTACACATGCCATATCCAGATGCACTTGCATCGGAGAAATGATGCAGTTCATAATGCTCTGCCTTAAAGTCAGTTGGAGTGTAGCATCTTTGAATCTTTACCTTTGCCAAGTTTCTCAGATCAAGCAGCCAAGATTCCCACTGTGGTCGAAGACTTTCGGGTAAGGTGTCGTCCCAGCTGAGTTTATCTCAACACATCTGCTGCAAGATCTGCTTTCCTAGCAGTATGAAGGGTGACACAAATCCAAGCGGATCGAACACGGAGACAAAACTCCTCTTCGAGTGAGTGGATTTCACTCTGAATTGAAACTGGTCTGATTCCACACACCATTGCACACCTAGTGCTCTCTCCATTTGCACTTCACTCAAAGCCATGTCCAGTTTTTTGGCAGCTACAGCACATTCTTCTTTCGGCAGTGAATCTAGGACCTTGGTGCTGTTTGAGATAAACTTGTGTAACTGAAGACTGCCAGTACAACAGAGCTCACGTGCCTCCTTTACTAGATGTATAGCTTGACTTTCTGTATTGACACTTGCTAAACCATCGTCGACATAGAAGTTTGTTTTAATAAACTTGATGGTTTCTTCACTGACGCGTCCTTCTCCTTCAGTTGCTAAGTGCTTGAGGCCATAGTTAGCGCAGCCTAGGGAGGAAGCTGCACCAAACAGATGAACTTTTATTCTGTAGATTGCAAAAGGAGTGTTGAAGTCACCATTCTCCCACCATAAGAACCTTAGATAATCTTGATTAGCAGCACACCCTAACCCTAACCCTCTAACCCTAAGAGGGGGCCACCAGGAGGTGGCCCAAAAATTGATACGGGTGGGCGGAGGGGAGCCGGACGGGGGGCAAAAATGTCAGTGGTGCGGGCTGGTAGACTGTCCAGTGGGGCAACAACGGTCCGGGAAACGGGCGGACGACACAACGAGGTCCCTGGATGGAAAGCTGAGTCCAGCGGAGCTGCGAGGGTCCCACCGAGGGGGCAGAGGACACGAAGAGGTCCCTGGACGGAGAATGATGTCCAGCGGAGCTGCGACTGTCCTGACGAGGGAGCAGAGGACACGAGGCGGTCCCTGGATGGGGAACAGTGTCCAGCGGAGCTGCGACGGTCCAGGCGAGGGGCAGATGACACGAGGAGGTCCCTGGACGGGAAACGGTGTCCAGCGGAGCTACAACGGTCCAGGCAAGGTTCAGATGACACGAGGAGGTCCCTGGATGGGAAACGGTGTCCAGCGGAGCTACAACGGTCCAGGCGAGGAGCAGACAGGTTGGAAGTGGACCGGTTGGTACAGGACAGCAAATGGGGAACAGACCCGTGAACCGGAGACAGACAGGTAAGCAGGGTGGGCTGGTTGTATTGTCCGATGACCCCGAGTCTGCTTGGTCCATAGTTGGCGAGATCGTTCTGTCGTAACGGGTGAGTGTAGCGTACCAAAGGATGCAGACAAGAGCAGACGGGCGTAGGGCAGAGCAGGCAGGAGACATCCAGGGCCGGAGCACGACAGGAACACAGGGATGCCAGGAACGCAGGCACGACAGGAACAAGAGAGGACGACAAACACAGCACAAACAGGGTGAGTCCAAACAGACGATCTCGCCCCGAGTGTCTTCCCCCATCTCCTCTTATCCATGGCAGGTGTGGTGATTAGCCAGATGGAGAGCAGGTGCGCGCGGGAGGAGCCAAAAGCTCCGCCCAGCTCCAGGTACAAGCAGGTGAGGGAGGGGGAAGAGAGAGTACAGGAGGGCAGCAATAAACAGACATCATGACAACACCACAGTGACGCCACAAATACAATTGGTGCAATCTAAAACTGAAAGGGACATGACCTTAGATAAGAAGGGGGAAGATGCATATCTCCCTCCTCCTTATACTGACCTTTCACCTTATAGTGAGGCCCATAAATTACTAACTCAAGCTACTAATTCACAAACTTGGGCTGTTACACCCCCAACACTGATAAAAACTAATGAATCCAAGTCAACACCACAATGTCCATTGGTATTAGTTAAAGCAGGATTAGTAGACATAGTAGAAGAACCTACAACAATTGAAGCTATTAAAGTAGTAAACACAATGGTTGATGATAATACGGAAGCAAGTGATGACAGTGCAGGAGGAGCAACATCTATGACAGGGCAACTGATTGACCCAGATGATGTTAAAACACTGAAATTTGTTAATGTGAAGGGCATTAACACTAAAGGCTCAATAACTCCTACACCCACTGAATCAATAATAAAAACAATACAATTTAGAAGTGATGATAAGCATTTCTAGTAAAATAAAAACAAAAATAGATAAACCATTGTATGAGACTTCGTTTACAACTGATGTTAAACCTAAATTTACAAGGCCAAAAGGTTTACATATTAGTGATCTACCAAACACAGGTTATGGTAGAGTTCCAACTGACCTTTTGACCCCTCCTACATGGGTCAGGCATGAAAGATCACCATACTCTCAGAATCCTGCACTCTCTGAACAGTTTACTCATCAGAAGTATGCATATAAAAATAAAGAGCAGTATGTTTTAAACTCATCTGACAGTAATGATTTATTTGAGCATTCACATAAACTTTAGAAGAATTTTTGTTTAATTAGATCATGCTGAAATTTAAGTAAACAATTCAAACCATGTCTTTATAATTATTGAAAATTCCTCACTTTAACTTTAGGATATTGTAATATAGATACAGATTTCTTATGCAAACTGCATTTTTTGAGGTGAAAATTAACAACTTGTCCATGCAAGTTGGAATAGACTTTGAATAGATTTTAGTTTTGACTGAAGTGGATTTGAGATGGGTCTTTGGCCTGTTGTGTCTGGGTGGGCGTGGTCTGAGTGCAGTGGCTCTCTGGGTGCATCTAAAGACTGTCTAAACATGGCTGCTGCACCATAAAACTGTGGAGCCTGTTCTTGGATCCACACAGTCAAATATTTTGTTTTTAACCCAATTACAAAATTTAGAAGTGTATTCATTTATTTGAAACAGTTTTGCTCCATTCCTGAAAATAATCATTTACCAATATAACATTATTTAGGTTATTTTTTCATTGTACATCAGAGCTGTTGCACTGGGGCTTCTACATAATGCATATGCAACATATTTGAAACGACATTCAGAATGGCCACAGTTAACAAAATTAGAAACAAAAATTTGGAAACGGTATACTTATACACGTGCACCACAAGGTTTTGTGCACTCTCCAGGGTATTTTAATCAGGCTTTGAAAAGAGACCTTACTGACCTTTTGCTTCCAAGTGGTACAGTTCTTATACAATATGTAGATGACATCCTCATAGCCTTCCCTAATGAACAGGACATTCTCACCGCAACCCACTCCACTCTTTTACGATTGGCTGAGAAGGGGTATAAAGTTAGTAAATCAAAATTACAATTTGGAAGACGAAGGGTTGTATTTCTTGGGAGATCAATTTCAGGCTCATCTTCCTCAGTTTCAAACCAACATCGATCTACCATACTCCACCACCCTAAACCTAAATTAGTAAAAGACATGTTTAGGTTTAACAGGTTTTAGTAGGAACTATTTACCTGAATATGTCAACCACACAGCCCCACTAAGAGCACTAATAACTGAGGCAGGGCCAACTAACCTTACTGCTCAATTAAACTGGAATATTAAAGCAGCGGAAGCATTTATTTCCTTGAAATAACAGATGGCATATTCATGTGACTTGGCTGTACTAGATTATACCTCACCTTTTCACCTAGATGTGTATGAGAAAAATGGAGTTGGCAATGCAATACTTTATCAGAAAAAGGGGGACGGTGTGGCAGGTCAACGTAAAGTGCTTATGTATCATAGTGCTAAATTAGACAATATAGAAAAAGGACATCCACCATGCACACAACATGTGGCAGCTATATCTATGGCCATAATTAAAACAGCACACATAGTGAAATGTCATCCTCTAATCATACATACATAACATGGAGTAGCAGCCTACTTACAATCAGTAGCTTTTACACTCTCAGAACAACGCACAGAGAAAATCAAACAAATACTAGATCAGCCACATATTACATTTGAAGGCACAACCATCAATATGGCAAATGATCTAGGGACAGGGACACCGCACAACTGCGCTGACATAGCACGACTAGACATGATTCTAGTACCAACATTGTATACAGAACCACTGCAGAACCCACAACTAATGCTGTTTTGTGATGGATGTAGCTATAGAGATAACACAGGGAAAATTAGAACATCATATGCAGTAGTGAAAGCCACTGGACAAAAGTTTGAAATCATGGAAGCTAAAGAGATACTTATGCCAGGGGCTTCAGCACAATTAGCAGAAGTCATAGCTTTAACCAGAGCATTGCAATTAGCTAAAGATCAAACAGCAAATATATATTCTGATTCTGCTTACGTAACGCATGCAATACACATTGATGCCCCTCATTGGATGCGTAAGGGATTCATAACCAGCACTGGACAACCTATTAAACATCTCAAAGAAATGGCTGAATTGATAGAAGCTGTTAAATTCCCATCTGAAGTAGCTGTATTAAAATGCAAGGGCCATGCAGAGAGAACAACACTTATAGCTAGAGGGAATGAAGCAGCAGATGCAGCAGCAAAAAAGGCAGCAGGTTATAAGGGACCTCCAAGTAAAAAGTATATGTGTGTGCAGATGGATGAAGAGAAAGATTCAGTGAAGTTGACAGAGCAGGATATTATTGACTTACAGACTCACGCAGGACCGTATGAACATAGTGTTTGGACTGACAAGGGTGCGAAGAAGGACGAAAAAGGACTTTGGTGCTATCATGACGGACGTTTAGTTGCACCTAACTCTTTCTCAAGATGGGTCGAAGTTACCCCAGTAAGGAGAGAGACAGCTAATTTAGTCATTAAGTGACTAAACAAGAGAATTTGTTCCTAGGTATGGGTTTCCCCGTACCATCAGATCTGATAATGGCACACACTTTTCTAACAAAAATATGACAGCAGTGTGTGAATATTTTGGTATAAAACAACATTTTGGAACAGTCTTTCACCCACAATCCCAGGGCCTGGTTGAAAGAGCAAATCGCACATTGAAAAGCTATCTAGCTAAAATCATGAACTCCACCAAAATGACATGGCTGGATGCCTTGCCATTAGCGCTGATGGCAATGCGATCCACACCACATAAACATCTCAATCTCTCTCCACATGAGATCTTAACTGGGAGAAGGATGGACACTCCTCTCCAACCTGTTGTGTGTGTACCTAGAAATGACCAAGACCATGAAATCTCTGACTATTACAAAGCATTAACTAATTTAAGTTTAGTTCTCTCCCAACAGATCCTGAACCTGGAGACCTCCTCTGAGTCAACTTTGGAAGACCCAATCAAACCTGGTGATTGGGTACTGGTGAAAAGTATTAAACCTAATTGGACTGAACCCAAATTTGTAGGTCCTTACAAGGTACTTAACATTCGCTCAAGGGCTATTAGAATCGAAAAAATTGACAAAGCCCACAAAAGCAAAGTGAGCCACTGGATTCACATTACTCATTGCGTCAGAGCTCAACCTCCTGAACGCACTCTGAAACAAATTAGAACTGATTTGGCCAAACTTGATTAGTTAATTATGACTGTGGCATTGTATGAGTACTCTCATGAGATACTACATTAGTTGTATTGTTATTTACCATAGTGCTCATGCCACCTATTATCTGGTATTTTGAAGTAAACCAACTCACTAGCTTTATATATTCTAGCAATTCATTAAATAATAGGACTGAAAGAGGGGTTGAGGTCCCATTATCATTGATTTGGAATGCCACAAAATTTCTTAATGTTGCCACGAAAAACAAATGGTATAATTGGCTCTCCACTAGCGCTGATTTATATCTCCCAGGACAGCCCTGTCTAGCATGTGCACCTGCTTATCCAAAACCAGAGTATTTAGTTCCCATACCCTTCTCTTATATTTCTGATCATTATAACTTCTCACGCTCTCACATTGTAAAAAATTATAACCAATACCTAGCCTCTGTTAATTGTTCCTGGGAAACATGTAAAGCAGGTGGTCAAGGCATAATAAAAAGTACTGAAAATAATAAAACTATTGTATGGAACAAAGGCAGTCACTGTATTAAACTGTCTACTAGTCTCATGCCCCCTACTGAATGTCTTGCTTATATGTCATGGTCTCTTTATACCAAGCCTGATACTTTTGGCAAACCTACACGAAATAATCTTTGTAGCCATTTTCACTGGCCATATATGCCTGCAAATATAAATCCACCTCACTTTTCCAAATTGCCCACAGTACAATTAGAATGCATACAAAGAGCCCACACCTATCAATCTACTTTTGTTGGAAATCTTACAGCAACCCTGTGTTCTACTATCGCTATAGTTAATGATAGTTACTCCTTTGCTCCCCTGAATTATTCTTCTGCGTGTGCGGTTACTGGTATGAAAACTACCACATGTCCACTAATTCATACACGGCCTCTAAGGAGACAAGACTTTGCCGTAGCTGACATGTGGTGGCTTTGCAACTCTACTAACTTACTGGCTACTTTGCCCATACACTGGTCTGGTCGTTGTGCGAGAGTGATGTTCTCTACTACTTTTTCTATCTTACCTATTCCTAACCTCTCTTCCTCAGTAGATTACACACTCAACTAGACCCAAAAGATCCGTAATAGACAACATTGACACTAACCCAGCTAATATCTATATTGATGCAATTGGTATACCTAGAGGTGTACCCAATGAGTATAAAATGGCTAACCAAGTGGCTGCAGGTTTCAAATCTATTCTTTGTTGGTGGTGTACCATTAATAAAAATGTAGATAGAATTAATTATATTCATTACAATGTTATGTATCAGGCCAATCTAACTAGAGCTGCTTTACTCCTATTACAAGAAGAACTACATGCTAATACGTTAATGACCTACCAAAATCGTATTGCTCTAGACATGCTTTTAGCTGAAAAACAAGGTGTATGTTCACTCTTTGGTGACCAGTGTTGTACAATCATACCCAATAACACTGGCCCTGTTGGGCCTCTCCAAGAACTTTTAGATAAAATGAAAGATCACTCAAACCAGATGCTTACTGTCTCTGGAATTAATGATGTAATAGGTGATTGGTTTTCTAATACCTTCGGTAAATGGAAAACTTTATTTCTCTCGCTTTTCACTTCTCTTAGCATAATTCTAACCATACTGATGGTCTGTGGCTGTTGTTTCATTCCTTTTGCTCGTACTATGGTTGAAAGGTGTGTGACTACAGCTTTTTCTAAAGAAGTTACTGCTGCAAAACAAATGGCACTACTTCCTATTTCTTCTAACACCCCTCCTCCTATGTACATCACAGTTATTTCTGACTCTGAGACTGAGGACATTCAGTATAAACATACTATATAATGTTGTTTTGGGAAATTCATGTTTTTGATTTTGGGTTGGTTTAATAATAGCATAATCATGTACAGTACTGTGGGTATATGTGATGTCTTTGGATGGTTGCCGGGAGCGGGGCTACAAACTGTCTTTTCCCATTTAAGTCAGAAGGTGGAAAGAAAAAAAAAAAAAAAAAGTCAATACTATAATAAATGGGTTTTTAGATTTTGTACCCATAAATCCACATACTTTAATTTAGCAAAATTATTTTCATTTATTCTACTCATGAATGTGTATGCTTTTGTTATTATCCTTAGTATTATACTTCCTTAAATGGTTTAGGATGTAATATTATGTTTTTAATTTCTTCCATTATTATTACTTGTAAATATTACTTTTTATTTTTTATAGTTGAGTTCACACCATGTAGCATGGTGTGAAAAGGGGGAATTGTAAGGTATTTTTTAACAATGTAATACTACCCCAGATGCCTGTAGCCCTATTCACCAAAGACTGTCTGACCCCCACCCTGAGAGGGTCAAAAAGCAATCTGCGAGCACTGGGGCCAAGAAGATAACATCTATGATCAGGGCCATTTCCTATGTGTAGCCCTGTTCACCAAGGACTGAGTGACCCCCACCCTGAGAGGGTCATAACACAATGAGATTGATTGACTTAAAAACACACACTGTTGGATTTTGCCAAAAGGTTTTTAATGTGTAACCACATGTTGACGAGAAGAAGACCCGCCTCTGGGAGGCCTATAAAAGCTGGAAACACAAACATCTCAGGACTCTCTTCCTATCCTTTCCCGAGAGTCCGATGCTCCATTGTTAACTTTACCTGTGATGAACTCATTAAACCCTTCTGACTTATACTTTAGTCTCTTAGTCCTCTTTGACGCTTGCATCAGAAATGAACATTTCTTACACAATCAAAAGGCCAACATCACAACTTTGAAGAGGAGCAATTTCATCAGCAATGTGTTTGAGATGGGGCCAAGCATTTGCAGTTCCTGGTGTTGGAATATGATCTCAATTTGCTGGAATGAAGTCTCTTGCATACACTACTGGCAGAGGAATGACTATGTCTGAATAAAATCCTCTTACTTGCAAAGTAACAGACAGGACACAACTGCGTTTCTTGATGACATTGTGGTAAGTTTTAACTGAACTGGTTGACATACAGTATGCAGATCTCTTGCTGTTTCTTGTAAGATGAAGGTCGTGTCACTCTGTGTATCAAGGAGTGCATACACTAGAACTTTGCGCTCTGGCTTGCTTTCAGCTGAAACCCACACTGGAACGATAGAGGACGTGTGAGTATCCTTGACGTTCTGCATTACTCTATTAGAAGTTGCTTCACTTGTTGGTTTTGTGACATTTGTGTCTGGTGAGATTGAATCTGGTTTCCTTTGCTTTGTCTTGTCACCGCTCTTTGCTTGATTGTTTTTTGGCTGAGTTCTTTCTTCTTTAGTGCGAGTGTCATGAAGACTTGTTGGGTGTTTTTTCGTGCATGTGCCACAGGTTTCTCTGTTTTCACAATCTTTAGAGTGATGGCCTGACTTCAAGCAGCCAAAGCATAACTTCTTCTCTTGTACAAACTTTAGTCTTTCTTCAATGTTCTCATTCATAAACTTAAAACACTTTTGTAGACTGTGGCCTGCCTTCTCACAGTAGACACAGCTTACATTGACAGCCTTTTCATTGGAGTTTATTGCCATAACCTTTGCTCCATGACTTCTGTTTCTTGGCACCCTTGTCCTTTCACCTTCACTTGGTTTCAAAGCATAGAGAGATGTTATGGGGTTACATGCAATTTTGGCTTCGCGTGAGATTAATTCAACAAAGTGGCTGAAACTTGGAAATGTGTGGCTCTCTTCTTGCACTTCCGTAACTTTTCTGTTCGACCTTGATGTGAGCCAGTCAGGAAGTTTCTTGAACATTTTTTGATTTTCATTGCAGTCATTGAGTACTTCAAGACCTTTGATCTGTGGCATGGCTGCCATACAACTGCGAAGAAAGTCAGCATATTCTTGAAGTTCCACATTGCCTTTGGAATTTATCCTTGGCCATGCATCGAGTTTGTCTCTGAATGCTTTAGCAATGATGAATGGATTACCATACCTCTCTTCAAGAACTGTCCATGCTGCATGGTAGGCTGATTCTGTGCCAAGAAGAAAGTAGCTTTCTATGGCTCTTCTGGCAGGTCCACCCACATACTTTCGCAAGTAGTACGTCTTCTCTTCAGCTGGTATGGCCTTCCTGTCAATGAGAGTCTGAAAGGAAATCTTCCAGTCATTGTATCTGAGTGGGTCGCCACTGAATATAATCGGCTCAGGGACTGGGAGACGACTTGCATTGAGAGACTCTGCAAAGGCTCTTACTAGCTCTGTTGTGTTGACTTCTTGTGTGAGAGTCATATTTTGAGGTGCAAAAGGCATTCTGAGGGGTGAGCTTTTGGTTTCAGACTTGACCTCATTTTCCTTGTCAGAGGTGTGCTGGTGAAGCAGACCATATATTTCTTCATCTGAACATTCACTCTGCTCATATACTTGTTGTCTTGCCTTAGCAGCTTTAAGTCTTTTAATCATCTCTAGCCAGTTTACTTCTCTACGCCTTGCTTCCAGCTCTTTGCTTCTGTGCAATTTCTGCTTCTTGTATTTCAATTTCCTTTAATTGATTTTCTTGTTCAAGCAGAACTTCCAAGGCAGCTTCATTTGCAGCGACTTCATCTGCTGCCTCTTGTCTTTTAATAGAATTCCTGCTTGAATGCCTAGAAAGTGTCTTTGCAAAAGAAGAACTACTGTGGTGAGACCTAACACTCATCTTTGCTGGGGCTGCAGACTTAAACAGTGATTCTGCGTCTTTCCATACTTCTTCATTCCCTTGACCTTCTACACTTTTTGCCTTTTGGGACCTTTCAGGAGCTTCAATGATAGTTCTTGTTACTGCATCACACGTGTCCATCCTGCGTCTTGTATCATTGTCAGGAGAGTCAATGCGTCTTAAATTATCATATGCATTGCAGACATTGTTTGCAGCACTTGTTATCTTGGTGACATGTTCATGGAGAAGATCTTTTGAGCATTGTCCGTCCATAGCTTTCTTAGCCTCTTTAGTTATAGCCTTCCACTTCTCATAGCACGTGCTGAAGCGATGTGCGGCCTTCTTTACTTGCTCATCGTGCAGCTCTTGCCCTTTTTTTCCGTTAGCGTATGGACTCTATGGCTCCTTTGTGCATCTTGTGAGGTAGTGGGGATATCATCTCCAGCGCATTCAGCTTCTGGTGGTTGCTCATTTAACTTAAGTGTTGCATCACCATCTTCACCAACTTCGGACAAAACATCAAATTCTGCCATTGTTTAGTTTTGGGTTTGAGTTTAAGCATTCAAGGCAGTGATTTAGATTAGTAAGTATTTTGTAGTAAGGGAACAGTTAAATGTTGGGTTGGTTACTAATACAACTTTAACTTAAAGGCATGGTAAAATATCATATTATCCTTCTACTATAACTTAAATAATGAACTTAATTCACTGTATGCTATGAGCAACCATTACATGTCTTGAATAAACCAGTAATCTTACATCATCTCATTACTGTTACCAGGAATCATTGACTATGAACAATATCCAGGTTACTTAACACGAAATAAATGTTACTATTGTATAAAAACACTTCAACTTGAACAGAAGGAAAATAAAATGATCTCAGTCCTTTTGATCAAAACAGAAACAAAAATATCTTATTGCAGTCTCTTTTCAACTTGTCTTATTTGCTTATGAAATAATCTTAATGAAAGTCCTTGATGCAACATTCATTTGGGAGAACCTGGATTTCCCGCGGTTGTTGCGTCTTTACGTGCGTTTGGCCGTGGCTTATGGAGGCGCTGTCGTCCCTCCAATTGCTGGCGCTGGGACCGTCTCGTCTACCCATGCGGAGCAGAAGAGTTCTCACTGTAGCACCCTCAAGGATTTAGCATGAGCACGAGGTAGAGAAAACAGGGTTTATTCTTCTCTTTAACAACCCGTGAGAACTATCACGAAAAAGAAACAATACATAAATATAAATGAATTTCAAACAATACATACACATTACATAAAACTTAAATCACACAAAAAATAAAAGTACACAAACCTCGTGAACCGACATCCACGAGGGGCTAATTGATACTTGGGCTCTTTCTTCTTATTCTGAGATCTTGAAACGTGGCTGTGGCAAAATGCTGATGGCTGAGTGCGCATCTAATTAGGGTCGGGTGGAACTTTATTTAAATTGTTTGTTCCGTGGGTTTCTCCACTAGATGGAGTAAATGCGAAATTTAAAGACAAACATTACATTGAACACATAAATGTGAGGGACTGTTACAATGTGTCTTTACCGAATATTTGTTATCTGGAAGCTAAACGTTGTATAGCGACATCGTGGAAATCAGAAATTCCTTGTACTGCTGCTCAATGGTTGAAAGGAATAACTTTCTATCTGGCATTGGAAAAGATAAGCTACTCTACAAAAAACAAACTTGACAAGTTTTGGGAAATATGGACAATATTCTACAAATTTCTTGTGAATAACAACATAGCTGTTGATGGCTGGGTAAACGAAATTGTTTAACTATTTTGTATTATTTATATATTTGATTATTTTTTGGTCTGGCCTCCTCTTCCTCATTGTCTTTTATGTATATTGTACTACTATTATCACTATTTTGACTACTGATACACCTTTCTTGATGCATACCAACCTTATTATCATTATGTTCATGTGCCTTGTTTTTTCATCAACAACACAGCAAAGCCGCTGTGGTGGACATTGCAGTACCAAGTAATGGGAAAATGAGAAACTAGAGAAATAGCAGGAGCTAAAAGAAGAACTGGAGAAGCCTTGGTGGGTGAAGGCATCATTTATGCCACTGGTCATCGGAGCACTCACCCCCAAACTGGAGGAGTGCCTACAGTTGATCCCAGAAAAAATATCAGACAATCCATAAAAGCGTAGTACTAGGAACAACAAGCCCTAATGATCCCAGTCTTATAGTAATATGAATCCCTGATAGCATTTGAATGGCTAGCAGGTGGAACTGAGAGCAATGTCTGTGTTGACTCAGGGGCTTTGTGCACGTGTATGATCACCTCATGGTTTCATTCTGTCCGAGTAGTGGATGAATGAAGTGATCCCTCTCTGTCCTGTTACTGTGTGTCCTGAGGAGAATATCTGAGCCCATTGTTAGTGGATGTGTGAAGAGAGACCTGAGAGTTTGGTCTTTTTAAAGCACTGAGCTGTCTGCACCTCCGTCTGTGTGCCCCTCAGCTTTCACCACTCATGTCCTAATAAGGCATTGTGGTTTCAAGTAGTCGCTGCAAAGTAACCACAAGACAGGCCAAAAGGGAGGGCTGTTCAATGAAGCGGACTGTTAGCCTGCCTACTGAGATTATAATCAATACAGAATCAAATTATTTTAAATAGTAAAGGATATACTTTTTTCTTCTTAATCCAGAGGCCAATCCTCTGCCAGTACAATAAAAAAAAAAAAAAAAAAGTTTGGAGCAGAGCATAGAGGAAGACTTTGTGATGTTCCTTGTTAATGGTACAGTTTAAAGTCTGTCTTTATGTTTAGAAAATTAAAGGGGCACTATGGAGTTTGCCAGATGCTTGTCTCAGCATCAGTAACAGTTCCACATCTGTTTTGCATTTATACATTTACATTTTTAGACCCGAGGCCATACAGGGCGTAGGGCCTATTGCTTCCGCAACGATGAGTGCATGGGCGAAGCCCCTTGCACAGACTCCTGTATCCTAGCAACCCACGCCGTAGGCATGGGATATCCATATTTGTTCTTGCTAGCATGACAGCGTCAACATTGAGTCAATGGGCGAAGTGATGCCAAACAAAAAATATTATGGCCACGCCCCTTGACAAACCGGAAGTCGACCATTTTGGATTGAAAGTTCCGAAATGCAAAGTCAGCATTTTCGCTGATGTCGCATTTTAATCAACTCCTCTGAAGGCTCTTCACCTGCAGGGCTGAAATTCACTGTACATCATCTAAACAAGTGGGGCATCAAAAGTTATCCAATTTATGATGATGCCTATCATGGTTTACCTGCGAATCTTTGGAATTTTCACATGTCAAAATTTGCTCCCATTTGCACAATCAAAGTCAGATTTTGCTCAAATTTGAATCAGTTGTAAAACTTTCTGGCCTAAACCTACTCATTATGAAAGAAACTAAATTGGCGCAATAGCGCCCCCTACAGAATATCTAATATATTTGTATGGAGGGCCAAAAATTTTGTTTTCCAAAATGTTACCAAATTTGGCACAAAATTCCACTGGGTCATCACAACCAATAAAGTCAATCAGACCCATGTGGTTTTTTTGCACCGTGTTGCCATGGCAACCACTGGAAACTAGCTTCGGCTATAATCTGGTGCAAAGCATCTATCAATGTTTTTGGCACACTGTCCCTTCAAATAAAGTAATAAACTAAACAATATTATCCTAATGGGAATGTAAACACATTTTCCCATTCATCATAAAAAATATTAGTTTCATGGAATATTGTGAAAATTGGTGCAATGACTCTTTATGTCATCCTGATCAAAAAAGTCAATACAACTCATGTCATATTTTTTCACTGGGTTGCCATGGCGATGGGCAAAACAACCCATGTTATCCTATTGGGAGAAATTTCCAAATTTTTATACATTTCAAAGTCTTATAACGACTTATTCGCTTCATTGAGGAATGTCAAATTTGGTACAGTGATTCTTCAGGTTGTCCCCGTCAAAAAAGTTCCGTTGGGCCAAGTTTGTATTTTGCACGGTGTTGCCATGGCGATGCCTGGAAAACCCATGTTTTTGCATTATGTGCATCAGCACTTCCAATGTCTTTTGACTTGTTTGGTGCCAAATGGAGTCCAAAGCCGCAATAAAACAGAGGCAAATGGCACACCAGCGCCTCCCAGAGGGAGTGCCGGGTCAGCCGACTGCAAAGCAAGGGCCATTCGATGCCGCTTGCGGCTTTAATTTTTTTCTTCTTCTTCTGCTCTTTGAGCAGGAATTTGACTCCCTGAGCATATTCAAAAACTCACCAAATTTTGTCAAAATACATTGCGTCAATGGGAGACGTCCCGACGTCAACTTTGCCGTAGAACCACGAAATTCGGTACAAGTGATGCCAAACAAAAAAAATATTATTATGGCCTCGCCCCCTGACACATCGGAAGTCGGCCATCTCGGATTGAAAATTCCAAAATGCAGACTCAGCGTTTTCGCTGATGGTGTTGACATGGTGATGCCTGAAAAACCCATGTTTTTGCATGTTTGTGAATCAGTCCTTCCACCTTGTGTAGACTTTGTTTAGTGACAAGTACAGCCCAAAGCTGCAATAACACGGACAAAACTGGCATGTTAGCGCCTCCTGTAGGGAGTGCCGGGTCGGCCGAGTGCGAAGCACGGCCTGCGAGGGCAGTTCGATGCCTCTTGCGGCTTTAATTTAATTATTTATTTTTTGCTAAACAATAAATAAATAAAGTACAAGAGCAAACACAGACTTAAGGGTATATATTGTACCACATACAGATACGAAGACATGGAGAAGAATGAAGTGGTCCAATGGCTAAAATGTATATAAATATCCAAGAATGCCAATCAAATCAGAAAAAATGTGTTTGATTAATACAAGGGGAAATGTGCTGTCATTTCCTATCTTCATGGAAACAACAGATGACACTACTAGGCCAAACTACAGGTCAGATCTGTAGAGAAGCGAGTCCACTTACTGTAAGAGTGCATGTTCCTAGGGTGTTTTGAGCATTCAAAGATTTGAAATGGATAATGCAAGATAAGCAAGGCCTGTACCACACTGCGGAACAATTCAGGCAAAGCAATAACATATCAGTGGAAACAGGCAGGTTGTATACCCTCCACAACAAATGTAATGTACTGCACCTTTAAAATATGCCCTTAAAAGTGCACCTCAACGCTATGGCAGGATGCATTGTCTCTATGGGACAGTGTCTCTCTAGCTCTGTTTCCACTGCATTTAGGATGTGCTGTTACCCATGAAATGCAAACCATCCCCTGCACATCACATGTTTGCACACCGCTGTGCTTCACTTGTTCTTCAGGGCATCTGACATATCTGCTGCTCCAGCTGCGGATGGAAGTCACTCAAGCGTTACCTTTCTGTAATCACAGCTGTCACATACGAGGCATTTGTTAAATTACCCATGAGCACATGCATCTTGAAGATTCTCTGAGACAAAATGTGCAAATCTCAAGGTGACCAAAAGAATGTTTACAAAAGAGTTAATGCCACAATAATGCATCATATGAGGGTATTACTTCTACGGGCTATTAAATGGGGGACCAGGGGAACCAAAGATTAAAAAATCAGGTAAAAGTTTAACAATGTTTATTTACAGATTGTAATATGCAAATGAAGGAAGATGGATCAGACAGTTGAGAGCAGGGTTGTTTGCAGTAGTCCTTGAGCGGATTGTGGCCAGAGATGAGGTAATCTATACCAGTCAAAGGGAACTGGGTTGGAGATGGTGAGGTTTGTACTGGTCGTGGAGAGCTGGGTCAGAGGCAGAGCAGCTGAGCAGTCTAAGAAGCGAGATCTGACGAGGAGCAAAAAACATACAACTTAGTGAAAAGTAACAAATGCAAAACATGAGAGCTGTACCACTGTGGATATGCAGACAATCTGGCACTGAGTGTCAGGTCCTTGGTCCCTTTGTCCTCCCCAGGTGAAGCTTGATTAGAGATTAGTTGCAGGTGTGCATGGGAGGAGCCAGAATCTCCGCCCAGCTCCAGGCTCTGACACAGATGGGAGAGGAAAACAGCACAAAACACAAGGCAGACTGGGATCTTGGCATGATGTTACCTTTTACTGTTTTGAAAATGCTATATTCGCTGAAAATAATGTATTAACATGCTTTATAAGTTTAACATTGATTTTTGATGCTCTGAGTATCCCCTCCTTTTGCTCTCATCAAGTCATCCCCCCTTCAGAGTGCTATCACAATGCAATCAGCGTGCATCCCACTAATGAAACCACTGCACATTGCATCAGGTTTGTTAAGTTGTTGTGTAAAGTTTTGTATCATGCGTTTGTATATTTATGGAGGATTGCTGTGTGGGATCATGGGTGATGTAGGCTTGTGGGCTGAGCATTGGACAGAATCTTACAGCTAACCATAAGGGAGAGATCACTAAAAGATTCAAACATGAATGACATGTATAACCTCTTCAGGCACTTTTTTGAAGTGAGTGAACAATGTTACAACATTGGGAGAAAGCTCCAAAAATAGATTTTACTTATTACCCCCCTCTTTAAGACTATGCCCACAGTTGGTGCAGGTGCATATGTTTCCGTATTTGCTACTGCCTGACTGATCTCCTTGTGTCTATGTGCTTATATACAGGGAGGGCAGCAGCAGTGAGGTGCCCATCCTAGTGGTGGGGAACAAGCGTGACCTGCAGCGTCAGCGCTTCATGCCCCGTCGTGCCGTCTCTGTCCTGGTCAAGAAGACGTGGAAGTGCGGCTACGTGGAGTGCTCGGCTAAGTTCAACTGGCACGTGGTCCTGCTCTTCAAGGAGCTGCTGGGCATTGCTGTGGCCCGGGGCGTGCGACAGAACCACACCTCGATTAGACTGCAGGGAGCTCTGCAGAGAAACCGCTGCACTATTATGTGACCCCAAGAGGCACCCGTACAACCTCTGACCTCAGGCACCAAGGAGACAAGACTGTGCACTGCAAAATGTGAAGTTTGCCCGATGATAAAAATGACTTGGGTTCGGGATGCTGTTTTTGAGTAGGTGTTTTATTTTTTAGATTATTTTGGCCTATAGGATCCATTGCATGAGATGTATTTGTGAAATGGGGGTGAAGAGTGGGAAGAGACATTCACCAAATGTTTCAGAAGATAGAACTCCCTAAATCCTCAAATTAGCTTTATGTGAACAAAATAGTTCAATGGAATGGCAATTTACATTGAAAAAGGAAATGTTGACCCTATGACACCTTTTTGTAATACATTTTTTATGCTGACAATAATCATTTAAATTTGAATATGATCTACCTAATACATATTTTATATTTAACATGAAATATTGTTTATCAAAAAAGATTAGATAATTTGCCTGAGATCCATAATCCATAGTCCAATACTCCACAAAGATGTGAGTCTGGGCACCTGTCTGAGCTTCCCCATTTTCAGATAGGCATGATTCACAATTGGATTAGCCATTCAAGGACACATATGGTCCATCTGTACCATGAAAGAAGAAAGGAAAAAAATATCACATGGAGGATTTCTGCAGAATAAATGAGCGAAGCACTAAACTCTGTTTATCTGAGGTGAGAGACGTCATTTTGATCAAAATGAAGGGTGACCAATGAGCTCCTTCTTTTCACATGCATCACTGACATAAACAAACCTGATTGGCCATCCATGTTTGAGGCTGGTTCAAGGTGTGATGATGGTCGTGATGACTCGACTGATATCACTTTGAATAAAAAATACAGAGAGATATCAGTCTGGACTTGACATCATAAATTTTAATGGATAGGGTCAATAGATACTTTGCAACTGATGTCATCAACATTCCTTGGGAGTGTGATGCTAACTAGTGGCACTGGTCTGTCTCAAGCTCTGTTACTCAAGCCAGACTTTAATTTTAGCTTTGTTTTAACACAATCTGAACAGTACAAACTGATTTAGCAGGAATAACAGCAGGATAACTGATTTGTGCTGTTAAACAAATCTCTCTCAAATAACATTACAGTCACAAGCTAGCTAGCATTGGCCAACAGATTTTTAATTTGTGACTGATATTGATCACAGGCTCCCGAAAATGTGTTGTTTATATCCATTTTGTATTTTTTCTTGAGTTTTCAGACAATCTTAAAAAAAAATTTGGCTGTGTTTGCAAATGTGTGCATTGTGTCACTGCAAAGTATTATATTTAATGTCTTAAGTGTTATCCTTTTTTTTCTTTTTTAGTGAAGTGAATAAATCATGTTATCTCTACTCAAAGGCAGATTCTCATTTTGAACCCAAGTCATTTTAAGCGTTTGGACAATCATAGTTTTGTAGTGTGGATCTCAATGGCTGGATAACCCTCCAGTGGCCTGCTGCTTCACTGAGCTGATTTTTACTGAGCTGAGGTGGTGACGATGCGCTGTAGAGACCCGATTCCTCACTTCCACTCAGCCCACAGCACATGGCTCCTCTCAGCCTGAATCTGCTGTGCTACCATGGACCAATACATGCAGCAATAGTATCTAGTCTTCCTCCAACCAGTGTCACCAAGGTCTAAGTACCAGTGTAAGAGTAGAGGTGGGCAATACAGAGGAGTCACTATGGGAACTGAAAACTTTAGTGTAATCTTCCAAATAAATAAAAGACAACAGTGCAAAAATATTGACCCGTAACACATTTCTATAAAATATATAACAGATATTAAGATATTAAAGATACGGTATGTAGCCTGCACGCTTGGTGGTTTATAAAAGATATTAGAATCACAACTGAATTAGGAATGCACCAATCTAGCTCTTTAAGTTTCAATACCGATATCAATACTTTGACTTTAAGAATCTGCCGATACATGATATCAACTGATACCAGTGTAGGGTTGAAAAATGACACTTCCTTTACACACAGTTAACTTATTACACAGAGATCCAATTGTGTTATGTAACTGTTACTTATCCTTCAAATAATTACTGAACATCTTTGTGTGAATAAAAGTTCAAAGGTTATGAGACACTCTAGGCCTTTAATTGGATGTAAATGCCCTTATTACATCCAATTAAAGGCCCAATCAGCATATCAGCTGATCTGATATCATCGAACCAATACCCAACCTTTTTTTTTTTTCAGTATCAGTCCTGATATTCAATACCGGTACTGGTGCATCCCTAAAATGAACCTGCATTGTCAGTGCCTTAACCTGCAGATAGAGGACACACACAATTTTTCCTCAGTATATGGACAGCCCATGCCTCATGTGAAAACTCAGAACCTACAGAATTCACTCAATGAGCTGCAGATTCTGCACTAGCACTGATTCATAATTTGCTGCAGGTGCTGGGGTTTAGGTAGTGACCATTCAGATCAGAGAGAGCCCTTTGATATTTACCAACTGGATTTCAGCATTGAAACTGGCAACCCAAGTGAGAGACTCGTGTGAGGCACATTCTGTTTTCTGATTCGATAATCGTCTTGAGAACCAAAACACCAAATTATGACATAAACACCAAATCATGTCCAATGTTTTTTTTTTTTTTTTATCTTTTAAATTAATAATAAATCAGCTTTACAAGTGTTATCAGTAAAAGCTATATTTGATTTGAACTTGTTTACCCCTTATCTGGGGACCCCTATGTGAACAAAAATGTGATTTTCAAAACCTGTATGGAAATGCTACCAAATGTTTTAATGATCAGCACAAGCTTATAGAAATACAACAACCTGGGAGTTTACTGCGAACTTTGGCACATTTCACACTGCTCTATTCAAACATATTTAAGCTGTTGCTTTAACTGTGAGGAAAACCATGTTAGCTGAAGCATCTCTCATTTAACAACCATTTTGGGGAAATTCCACCAGTGACATATTGGAAACAAGTGTAGTGTATTGAAGAGTAAAGTAGTTTAATTGCAAAAAAATCTGTTAACTTAAACTAACACTTAACATCACAAGGTGGAACAGAGCATTTTGAGCTTTGTGAAAGCAGGCAGCCTAATAATCCAGAATTACTCAAATGTGTAAATGAAACACAACTCTAGGTATGTTTTTGAGGAAGTAACAGCATTATAACTTGACTAAAAGGTCACATGAATCAGTTTTGCTTAATATAGGTCCTTTAAAGGCACAAGATTAAACGCACGTCAGAGTTGGGGATTGGACTACCGACCGATAGCTTAACAGGCTAATGCTCTACTGCTGAGCCAGTGTATTAGGTATCAGAATACTTTTGTCTTTGCAACCTAAATTGCAACTGTTGTACATCCAACCTCCCAGAATGAGCTTTATGGACTCAAAACAGTCTGGAACAGTAGTCCCACATGTGTCCACTTAGCCAGGCTCCTACTGGGAATGCTCAAATGTGCTGTGGGTTTAGCGTTGGCATGTGTCCTCATCTTTGGAACATTGGATTTGAATTTCACCTACACCTTACCATGCAGAGTCTCGGTAAGCTGGACTCGTTGGTGTGACAACCAAGAAGGACACTTTGCAGCAGTAAAAACACTGCAGTCTCTTATTGTGGTGTAGCATAGGCTTTAATGTGCCCCCCCCCCCCCCCCCCCCCACACACACACACACACACGCACACACACACGCACACACACAATTTACATGCATTCCCTGGAGATTGACCCTAACCCTATCCATAGTTGCTACTTCCCTAACCTTAAAAAAGACATATTATGCATATTTCAACCCTGTTATAATTGTTTCCCTTCTCATTTACCCTCTCAAAGTTGTATTTAGAGTGATTCATGCATGTTTGAGTAATCTTTATTCTCCTGTATTCACGATGTCATTCCTCCGATCTACCCCATATCATCAGTACACGCACACTGCTCTGTACTTACTTTGTACTCACTAGCATGATCTGCACCTATCCATAAGATGAGACTGATTACAGACTGATTACGGTGATGTCAACTCCCATTCAAAACCGCAATTTTTAACATGTGTCAGGTGTCATAGGTTATAAGTATATGGTAGACTATAAAGAAGCTAGGTCCCCCGTAAAGTGAGATTTCAGCCAATATCATAACAACAAGCCCACTCACTTGCACCCATGCATACATTGCAGCTGCATCAGAATGGGTTGCGATGAGGCAGCTGCTGACATTCAGACAGACAGAGGACACAGGCAGATAAGCCCCGTGTCAGAGCTCCACATCAAGAGGTCCTGCAAGTATCTACCATACCCTTCCCCCCACCCACCACCACACCCACCACCACCTCACACTCCCACCACAGTGACAGAAAGAAGGGTGTAAGGTGCACTATGTAACTTTTTCAGTGGAGGGACCATCACCTGCCTTGTCTCCATGGAGACCTTAAAAGATGGGGTATTAACTGCTAACACATAACATATTTAGATCACCATGTTACCATTAATTATTTTGAAAATGCTATATTCGCAAAAACAACGCATTAACGTGTGTTATAATCCATCCATTTTCTTCCGCTTACTAACAATTTTTAATACTTAATATTTAATTTATTTGTTATTATTGCACAAAGAACTATGAAAAACATGTGCCATTACTTATTTATCTATCTCCATGGATAATGGTCTGAAGAATGTTTTTAACTATTTCCATGGTATCCACCTCCATAAAGTTACACGCTGTTGTTTTAATGCTTTGTCTTATGCTTATTTATCTATTTATCTTGCTTTTATTCAGATACATTTGGGTGTTTTTAATTTGATTCTTTTTACTGAGTCTCCTCTCCACAGATCCTAGCTGACATGACATCATCTCCGTGTCTCCATGGAGACAAATATATTCATGCCACATCTGTTACATCCCAGGCAAAGCAAAAACAACTCCATGGAAACAACCCTCCACCAGTAATTTCTTTTAGTGAAGATGGCCATCCTGTTGAATCAACCATTCACAGCTGCACTTGTCTTTTGACCCCCTCACACAGACACTATAGGTCAGACTGAGAGGCAGAGGTGAAGGCTTAATAACCAGGTAGCTCCATATTATAACTTCTACCTGAACCAGCCCTCCTTTGTCCCAGACTGTAGCCATGACAGGAGCCCGGTCAGAGCGAGCAGGAGCCTGTATTGTACATATGATGACATGTGTGGACTTGCATGCTCCGTTATGGGGGGAGGGTGGGGGGAGTATGGGGAGGGTGGGTGAAGTATGGGGCGGGTAGGTGAAGTATAGGGGCGGGTGGGGCAGGGTATGGGTGGGGATGCAATGCAGTGACCATGTCCCTTGGTGTTCTCTGTGTCTGTGGACAGAACTGCACTATGAGCTGTCACACTTAGGCTTTTGGTCCTTTGTTTTGTTTTTTCCACTATAGGTGAGACACTGCAGGTAAACTCCCAAGGTTTACATGGGAAATTCTAGTGCCAGTTGCACTCTGAAACCAAGATATCCAAAGGTCCCATGTTTTAGCAAATCAATGTTTTGGAGCTTTTAACTACTTATTTTGTTTCCTACTTTTATAAATGTTCATCATGTCTTCACGTATGATAGTTAGCCTCTTATTTTCTATTAATCAGACAGCTTATTAGTGAAATGTGTTAACCTTGACATGTTTGGGCTGCTAACTGTGAGCCATTCTCAGAACTGGCATATGTGTTGCTGGTGATGTATTGTATATCAGATGTAGTTACTTCCTGTAGGCTTGGACAGCCTGATGGACTTGGCAGGTCGCTTGGTGGTCTCTGGAGGAGGGTGTCCCAGATGTGTGAAAGGAGGAACACTCTTCTGAGTTGATGGCATCTGTGCCACGTTTTCTGATTTCAGTTGTCTCCTTCAGGAAGCTAGGCACAGACACCATCAACTGACATGACGGATCGTTCCTCCTTTCACACATATGAGACATTCTTTGCCAGAGAACACCTGACTGACAGGAGGTGTGGTCAGTCTGAGTGACCTGCCAGATCCATCAGGCTGACCACACCTACAGGAAGTAACAACAGCTGATATACGACAACGGTGACAGTTCTGAGGATTGCTCGCAGTTAACAGTCCATACATGTCGAAGTAAATACACCTCACTTATAAATTGTCTGAGTAAAACTACATATAAATCTGTCTCATAATAGAGCTCAAGATCAAAGGGCAAAAACTGTCCAGATGTGTCTAATGTTCATAGAAATGTATTAGCCAAAACAGTTCAAGTAAACAAAAGATTTGTGAACTCTTATTGTTAAGTGCTAATAGTTTTAGCATTTCAGATCTTAAAATCTGAATTAGTTTAACATTTGGCTAACTGAAAATGAGCTGCGTGATGACACAATCCTGATCTCTATTAGGGTGAAAACACTTTCACCATAGATGTGTAGCTGTTTTTACTTTGATCCTATTGTTTATTACCTGATTTTACCTGTGTCAATCTGTGTGTAGGTTCTTGCGTCCTCTGCTTGGAACCATGACATTTTTTAAATCACAAATCTAGGGTGGATAACTATGAATTGTTTTCCATACATTAAAGAGGCTGTACCTGATTTTCTTCCCATATAGTTGAGAGGAACTTGTTTTGCCCCTGTACAGATATATAAATTAGCATTTTATCTACAGAGAACCAGGAACTGCACTGTTAACATGCTAGTTGCGGTTAGCTTCTTCGTGATGACAGAACTGGTCTCTGAAAGTTCTGTAAAGCACTTTTAAACTCATCGTGGGAAATTAGGATGCTCAGAATATGCATTCTGCAGTTATATGGAATATGCAGGTAAGGGAGGAATAACTTTGTTATCAAAATGTGAAAAACAGAACTAGTTTCAAACATTTTGCAGTGGTCCAGTCAAAATCAGGTGCAGTGCCTTTAAACTATAACAGGTGACATAAAAGTAGTTCAAACACTAATGCAGAATGCACATAAAGGCATTTGAAGTAGTACATGCAAATGTAAGTATTTACTGAGGGCACTGTTGATCTAATCCCCAGTCTGCATGACATTTTATATCAACTACTTTTTTTTTTTTTTTTTTTTCCATTTTCATGTAACATGATTTAGTTTTTTGTTATTTTTTCAGTGTTTTCAGCCATGCCTACTTTGCTCAAAATCTTTGCACATTCTTTAAAGGTGCTATATTATGCAAAATTGACTCTGGTAGGCTTTAAGCCATGTTAACTCCTCAAAAACATATCTGGAGTTGTGTTTTGTTTCATTCACACATGCTAATGAGTCATTTTTTATTATTAGTCTGTTAGACTACATCTCTAAAACTCATAATGCTCTGTTTCACCTTGTGATGTCATGAAGCAGTAGTTAACAGTTACCTTTTAGCAGAGATTGGCAATTTCAGGGCTGAAATTATCCAAATGATTCTATTGAAAGGTGTATGGAGTTTAAAAACACAGTGGAGCACTTCCTGCATTACCACATGACATCACAGGGTGGAACAAAGTGTTTTCAGTCTAAGAAGACAACTCAGCCTAAATATGAAGGGTTTGTGTGTTAAACACGTGAATGAAATAAAACACAATGTTTTGATGAGGAAGCAACATTATAACGTCATCAGAAAACAGCGTAATATGGGCCCTTTAACTAAAACTGGCTATATCCACCTTTACCTGGCAATGTACGGAATTTAGGGCATTATTACGTATACAATACATAGCTGATATAAATCCATAACTGTACATGATCAGTGTTAATGCTGTGCCTGCAGTGTCTCCCGTGACGGATGTAGCAGATCCACTCGTAGCATAGCATAAGTCCACGGTACGTCTGTCTTTCTAATGAAAAAGGGCTACTCTTTTGTACCACTAATGTACGCTTGAGTTTCACTGTGGTAGTATTGTGACTCTCTTATTTTTAGACACGTGATGAATTATTAAATGCATTTGAAAATACCACAGCACTTTTCTATCCTGTGTCGTATTGCATGCATGCTTATGGTAATTTCACCCTCTAGTGGTCAAACGAGTGTATTCAGAGGTGCTGACTTGGAAACTGTGACTCAAGTCAGGCCCCAGTCTCTATTTTGAGGACTTGATAAAATGTAAAAAATACATCGCTCTCTCTCTCTCGCTCTCTATCTATCTATCTATCTATCTATCTATCTATCTATCTATCTATCTATCTATCTATCTATCTATCTATCTATCTATCTATCTATCTATCTATATATATATATATATATATATATATATATATATATGTCTATCAGTCTCATAGACAGAATGATAAGCTCCTGGCTGCTGCCTACCTCATACTCATTCATCATGAGTGTGAACCGAACTTACGTTGGGGAACCAGTGCACCTCGATGAGAAATGAGCAACTGGAACAAAACAGAAATCGACTTGATGTGACCATGGACAGCAACACTCAGAGCCTTGTACCACAAGCAGCGACATTCTGGTGCCAGAAACCACAGAGGGCAACACTCAGGGCCTACTGACATGGACAGCAACACTCAGGGACCACAACCATGGACAGCGGCACTCTGGGGCCAGGGCCACGAAGAGCAGCACTTAGGTCCCAGTACCACGGACAGCAACAGTCAGGGGCCACTACCATGGAAAGCGGTACTGTGGGGCCAGTGCCACGGACAGCGACACTATAGGGTCAGTGCCATGGACAACAGCACTCAGGGATCATTGCCACGAATAGCAACACTTAGGGGCCAGTGCCACGGAGAGCAACATTCAAGGTCCAGGAACACAGACAGCGGCATTCGGGGGCCAGTGCCACAGACAGCAGCACTAAAATGTGAAATGAACTCAAATTAGATTAAACTGTTTGGAATGACCACTTACCCATAACTGAGCAGGGCCTTCCTGAAACATGTGCTATCAACAAGTTTAAATTTAAGTTAGGCTTCCTACTTTTTCCTTCTACCAGGGTCTGACACTGGTTTTATTGTTGTAATGTAATATCTGGCCCGCAGGCGGCAGCAGTAGCCTACACACTGCTGAGGTTGATCATGTCTTTGGGCGCGGATGTGGCGAACGGCCCACCTGAGCTGACTGTCAAACGGACCGCATGTACGGTGTTTAGACAGAGCCCAGTCACATGCTGCTCTGGAACTGCACTCCTGTGACATCGCGGCTTCCCCTCCGCAGCAGCCTTCACAGCGACCCTCACAACGGCCCTCACAGCGGCGCGCCTGGTCATCACCTCCGAGGACGCCACGGTCATGCCTTGGGACGTGTGACTGTTGTTCCCCGGGCCGGTCTCATGAGTGAATGCGGCTCGGTTTTCAGACAGGCCCTGTGCTCCTCCGCAGTCTGCCGCTGAAGCCGAGCGCGGGCTGCATGCAGTATCTTGTCCTCCCGGAGTTGACCCTTCTCCGCGGTGCTCGTGTGTAGCGCTGACCGCCTCGTCCCTTCTCCCAGGGACAGTGGTGCTCTCCAGCGGCCGTGAGAGGATGAGTGAGCAGTGGAAGGGCTCTGCATCCTCAGCCGCGGCCCCAGCGCCTGGCCCCGGCTCGGACACGTACAAAGGCTGGCTCTTTAAATGGACCAACTACCTAAAAGGATACCAGCGGAGATGGTTCGTGCTCAGCAACGGACTGCTCTCCTATTACAGGTAAATGCCCCGACAAGCAGCTAACCCACGGCTAACACAGCTAACCCGAGACAGGAGGGTCTGAGCAACTGCCTCTCCATCCACATCTCGCAGGTCCAACCCCGGTTCAGCCTTAGTTCTACACTGGTTTGGTCTGGTCTGGTTTAGGGTAGACCTGTCCTGTACTAGTTCTGGTTTATTATTATTTTGGTTTCAGAAGTGGTCCTGCTTCAGTTCTGGTAGGACTGAGACTGGACCATGAGGGCAACCTCATGGTCCAGTCTCGGTTTAGCTTTGGTTCAGTGCTGGAGGCTCTCATAGATAATTAGCCAAAGTAACTACAATTCACATGTCTTATTATGGCAGAAGAGAGACAAAGACTAATGAACAAGTATGTGGCCATAAAGCAGATCATGTATTTGGATGGAAAGAGATGCATTTTGTATTGGTGCCACTAGCCTACTGTGTGGAACTATCAGGCTTATATACTATATATGCTCTCTATATGCTATGCTATATTATCAGACAGATATTGGACACTTTTGCTTTGTTTTTACAGGGATATATCATGGATTATTTATTTTCTTCTCCCAGTTAGAACATGGACAATCAGAAAGTATTTTGGGTTTTCCAACTTTTCAACTTTTGTTTTGGGTTTTTATTATTATGTAAGCCTTGTTTTGTCCAAATGTCAACATTATCATGATGACTGTTATTTTTCTACTTGACATATAAAATAACCCTCATTAGAAGCCTGTCATGTGCAGTCTTCACTCTTTCATTAATAATTTGATCCTGTTTGACCCTTACACATGTTGAGATAGGACACTGTGAGGCTGGCTGAGCTAGTGCCTATGACAGGTTGAATTACTCATTTGACTAAAACATAGTTAAGATCTTTATATTTTACAAAAAAACAAACAAACAAACAAACAAAACAAATATCCCCCAGTTTTTTTTTTTAACATTTAAAATGTTATTTCCTAGTTGGCAATCACATCACATGAGGGAATTCCATAGCTGTTACCTAGTTGAACACTAAGCCAAAACTCCTCTCATACACAGAAATTATTTATTTTGTAAAACTATCATTTATATGTACAGCAGGTATTACCCCACCAAATTAAGTCAATATAGAGAATAGAGAATGATCAGAACTTGTCATACACATTAAGTCATGTCTCCTGGGTGAAAGAAGACACCCAGCGGAGGAGTGTCACCCTGTCCCTACCTCTGTGTGGGTGCTGCTGGGTACTGCTGGGTGAGCTCTGGACTGCACACAGGAGAGTCAGGTTTCCACAGGTGTGACTAAGTAGTGAACCAGATCTGGTCCCTGGCAGTGATGTGCATTCAGGTGAGGCAGGGGAAGTAGAGCCTCACTTGTCAATTTTGGAAAAAAAAAACATAATTATAAAATATAATATGTTAATATATGTCATCTGGTATGTATTATAAACCCCTTTTCTGTTTGAATCCAATATGGAACAATATTTTTCCAATTAAAAATATCCGAATTTTTACAGGTCCTGTAACACTCGTTCAAACACAGGGACGAAGGGCGCCGTGAGGCAGCACCTTGCTGTGCTGCTCGGTGCACAGTATACAGTGGGTTGCAAAAGTATTCATTACCCTGGAACTTTTTCACATATTAACATGTCACAACCACAAATTTAAAATGTTTTCTTAGCATTTTATGTGAATGAGCAACACAAAATGGAACACAGGTTTGAAGTGGAAGGAAATATTTTACAAGATTTCCAAATTTAAAAAAAATAAAAAATCTTAAAAGTGCAGCGTGCAAAAGTATTCAGCCCCCTTTTTTTGAATGCAACCAATTGCTTTTAGAAGTTGCGTGATGATTTTGGAAAGATTGAATGTTGACCTAATGAATAAAAAGAGTCCACATTTGTGTAATCTTGTCTCAGTATAAATGCAGCTGTGAAGGCCACAGACGTTTAAGAGAGTATGGGGAAGCAAACCACAAAATTAAGTCAAAGGAGCACACCAAACAAGTCAGAAAAAATGTCGTGAAGTTTAATGCGGGGCTTGGATCTAAAAAGATTTCCCAAGCATTGAACATCTCAAGGAGCACTGTTCAATCCATCATCTGGAAATGGAAAGAGCACAACTGCAAACCTACCCAAACATAGCTGTTCATCAGAAATTACAGAACGAACAAGAAGAGCACTCATTAGAGATGCAGCCAGGAGGCCCATGGTGACTCTAGAAGAGCTGCAGAGATCCACAGCTCAGGTGGGGGAATATGTTCACAGGACAACTATTAGTCATGCACTACACAAATCTGGTCTTTATGGAAGAGTGGCAAGAAGAAAGCCATCCTTGTAAACCATCCATAAGAAGTCTCATTTACAGTTAGCTAGTAGGCATTTGGAGGACACAGCAAACATGTGGCAGCAGGTGTTCTGGTCTCATGAGACCAAAATCAATCTTTTTGGCCTAAAAGCAAAACACTATGCGTGAAGGAAAACTAACACTGCACATCACTCTGAACACACCATCCCCACAGTCAAACATGGTAGTGGCAGCATCATGCTGTTCCAGCTGAAGAAGAGCACATGCTGTCGTGGTGCTTTTCTTCAGCTGGAACAGGGAAACTGGTCAGAGTTGATGGGAAGATGGATGGAGCTAAATACAGGGCAATCTTGGAAGAAAACCTGTTGGACTCTGCAGAAGATTTAAGACCGGGACGGAGGTTCACCATTTTTATTTATTTTTTATTTGGAAATTATGTATAATTTTCATTCGACTTCACACTTGTACCATTTTGTGTTACTTATCCACATAAAATGCAAATTAAAAAATATTTAAATTTGTGGTTGTGAAATCTGAAAAAGTTCCAGGGAGATGAATACTTTTGCAAGCCACTGTAACTCCTCACAAACTGTGCTGGTAAGCAATGCAAATAATGTGTCGCTGTCCCTTTGTATATAACAAATAAAACACTCTGACAATATGCTCTGCATTTCCATATTCTGGATAATGTTTGAAATGTATTTCTGAAATGTGTTTAGTCGCGCAGATTAATCATAAAACAGAAGTAAAAGTTCTCATTCGGTGAGGCAAACAATATGCCTGACTCATGGCAGAGGGCGTGCCTGAGCCTGTGGACTGTTGCGCTTTGTTCTTCATTCTTGAACTCTTTTATATATATATATATAAAATAGTTCTTGTTCTTCATTCTTGAACTCTTATTATATATATATATATATATATATATATATATATATATATATATATATATATATATATATATATATATATATATATATATATATATATATATATATATATATATAATCTTATCGAAATGGAACATACATACATCTCCAAGCTAAAATGATCTGCAAATCTGGATTTTCAATTAAAGCAAGAGGTTATAACTAAAGGAAGACCTACATCGGAGTTGAAAGGCTTGCTTCAGACTATTGGAAAGAACGTTATCTGTTCTTTTCAAATGGAGTGGTACACTTGAAAAAAATGGCTGTGTGGATGTCCTGCGAGAAACTGCCTTTTCTATTGTAGCATGTAGTACTAAGGACTGAAGCGGCTTGTGAAGTTTTTGGGTTTTGACGATGTGAGTGCAGACAGACTTAGCCCCTGCAATAGCCGAGTATGTTATGAGTGTGTTGCAGAAATATACCTGTGTTGAAAAGCTTGTAGCTCAGACATACGATGGGGCTTCTGTTATCCCTGGCAATGATTTCCATTGAGTCAGAGACACTTTTAAAACTGAAGGAAAACAAGGAGGACTGCTACAAAAAAAGCCATAGATATTTTTGTTCAGAAGGATCGTTGCATGGATTTTGTGTACAAGTAAAGGTAAGACCATAAACTTTTATTATGGCTTGAAATTGGCTCAATTGAAATAAATGTTGACCTTAAATAAAATATGCGTCACATGTTTGTGTAAAGTATAGCATAACTCATTATTTGTTGTCAATCAAATTATCTTTAAGGTTCTCTTTTGGGTTCATTCACATTTGTAAATCAGACTCTCAGTCAGTGCCTCACTAGCCATAAACCTCACCGCACGTCACTGGTCCCTGGGATAGGTCATCAGTAGGGCAGTGGGATACGTTACTAACAGGTAAAAATAAGGCTAATTAAAGGTGCACTATGTAATCTTTCTGATGGAGAGTAATAGTCCACCACCTGTTCATTGAGATGTAACAGGAAGACAGTGGTATTTTATTTCAATTCAATTCAATATTTGTTTCATTCATTAAAACAAAACAAATCAATGCAACATATGTGCATACAGTATTAGAGCTTTTGTACAATTATGATGAATGAAAGGGCACAGAAAGAAGCAAAAGCTTATAATATCTGCCCTTTATCAACTCTGACTCTTATTCACTTCCAGTTTATTGCACTGTTACATTATACAAAGTCAAACATAGATGTACAGCTACTTAACAAAAAAAAAACAAACAAACCACAAAATCATCCTGTCACATAGCAGTTATATACTTTCTTAATAATGATAATTTCAAGCTTTTCTTAAACATATAAATGGACTTGGATTCTTTAATATTACTTTCAAGACTGTTCCAAAGACTGACTCCCTTGCTTGAAATACATCTTTCCTTTGGTTTTGTTCTAAATTGATATCTACTTTCTCTCTTTAGAAATCTATTTAGCAACTTCTCTGGTAATACTTTTTGATGAGCTTTGTACATGGTTTTGAGAATGCTATATTTCACCAATTCGTTAAATTTCAACGTTACTAATTGAATAAAAATTTGATTTGTATGTGCTCTATAACCACTTCCATTGATAATTCTACTAGCATGCTTCTGTAAAAGAAAAACTGGTTCAATGTAGGTTTTACAAGCACTTCCCCACACTTCAGTGCAATATGTCAAATATGGAACAATCAATGTGTTATACAATAAGAACAATGCATCTTTGTTGAGAGACTCTTTCACCTTGTGTAATACAGCAATGGTTTGTGATACTTTTGATCTTACTTGTTCTATGTGGGATTTCCACGTCAGCTGTTCATCAATCATAACTCCTAAAAAACGAAATGTACTTGTTCTTTCTATCTCTAATCCTTGTGTGAATAATCTTACCTCTGAATCTTTCTTTTTACAACTAAAGACCATAAATTTAGTTTTACTAATGTTTATAGATAGTTTATTAGCATTGAACCATTTTAATATTTTTTGAAACTCATCTTCTTGTCGTAACGGTGCGGATAGGACCAAAGGATGCAGACCAGAGCAGTTTTAACAGTGTTTATTTACAGCGGTGAAAATGCAGTCTTTAAACAGGTCACAAGAGCAGGTACAGGAACCGGGGAGCGGGAGACGGGTCAGGCGGGTGCGGTGCAGGTAGAGGCGGGCAGGACAGGACCAGAACGGGGATAGAAGCAGGTGCGGTACCAGGGCGGGCGGAGCAGACGAAGACCAGAGCGGGGAGCGGGCGACAAACCAGAGACCAGGACCGGACAGGAGACGAGACGAGCAGGAGACGAGACGAGCAGGAGACGAGACGAGCAGGAGACGAGACGAGCCGGAGACGAGACGAGCAGGAGGCGATACCGGGACTGGAACGTGACGGCAGGAGCTGGGCGAGTGGAGGCAGGAATCTGGAGGGTGCATAAATCCAAATGAGCATTTGCAGGAGAGTACCAAATAACAAAGCTTAGCTAGAAACATTCACGTTTACACGCGGACGGTCTGGCACCGAGTGTAGACTGCCAAGCCTTCTTGTACTCAGCAGCAGGTGGTGGTGATTAGGCTGATGCACCCCAGGTGTGCACGGGAGGAGTCAGGCACTCCACCCAGCTCCAGACACACAGGTAGGGGAGGGGGAGAGAGCACGGGAGGACAGGGAAACTGACATCATGACAGTACCCCCCCCCTAAGGTCCACCTCCTGGTGGACCCCCAGGCTTGTCAGGATGAGCGCGGTGGAAGTCTCTCACCATGTCGGGGTCCAGAATGCGTGCCCTGGGCACCCAGGATCGCTCCTCCGGACCGTAACCCTCCCAATCGACGAGGTACTGGAGGCCCCTACCACGGCGACGAACGTCAATCAGGCGGCGGACGGTGAACGCCGGGTGGCCGTCAATGACTCGGGCGGGCGGTGGGGGATCGGCCGGAGGGCACAGGTCGCTGGTCCGGACTGGTTTAACCTGGGAGACGTGAAAGGTCGGATGAATCCGGAGAGACGGGGGTAACTGGAGGCGCACCGCCGATGGATTTATGATCCTCATGATCTTAAACGGTCCCAGGAATCGGGGGGACAGCTTACGGGAGTCCGTCTTCAGCGGGACCGTCTTGGCGGAGAGCCAAACCATCTGGCCAGGTTGGTATACGGGCGCCGGGACACGGTGGCGATCGGCCGTCGCCTTAGTGCGCGCTCCAGCCCGAAGAAGGGCCGCCCTGGCCTTCTTCCAGATCCGGCGACAGCGCTGGAGATGGCGCTGAACAGACGGGACGGCGAGGTCCCTCTCCTCCGTGGGAAAGAGAGGGGGTTGATATCCCAGCGATGCCTCGAAGGGGGACATACCAGTGGCGGAACTCACGAGGGAGTTGTGAGCATACTCTATCCAGGGCAGGTGAGTACTCCAGGTCGCGGGGTTGGCGGAGGCTGTGCACCGTAGGGCCGACTCCAGGTCTTGGTTGGCCCGCTCCGTTTGCCCATTAGATTGTGGATGGAACCCGGACGTGAGGCTAACCGTGGCCCCCAAACCGTCGCAGAAAGACCGCCATACCTGAGAGGTGAATTGGGTCCCTCTGTCGGACACGATGTCCACCGGGATGCCGTGGAGTCGGAAGACATGACTGGTCAGCTGGTCGGCAGTTTCTTTGGCTGTGGGGAGCTTAGGCAGGGCAACGAAATGGGCGGCCTTGGAGAAGCGGTCCACAATGGTGAGAACCACCGTGTTCCCCTGGGAAGGGGGAAGGCCCGTCACGAAGTCCAAGGCGATGTGGGACCAAGGGCGACGAGGAACTGGGAGAGGATGCAAGAGACCAGAAGGGGGTGAGTGGGAGGCCTTGGCCCGAGCACATACCTGGCAGGCGGCGACATAAGCCCGGGTGTCTGTGTCCATCGTGGGCCACCAGAAGCGTCTCCTGAGGAGGGAGAGAGAGCGACCGGCACCAGGATGGCAGGCGAAACGGGAGGCATGGACCCACTGGAGCACCTGAGACCGGACAGAATCGGGAACAAACAGTTTACCTGGAGGGCCGTTACCTGGGTCGGGGTTGTTGGTCTGGGCCTCTCGGACGGTGTCCTCGATATCCCAATGGACCGCGGCCACCACACACGAGGAGGGAATAATTGTTTCTGCGGTGACCGGGCTATCCTCCAGGGCGAACTGGCGGGAGAGGGCATCGGGTTTGACGTTCCGAGATCCGGGGCGGTAGGTGAGGAGAAAGTTGAAGCGGCTGAAGAAGAGGGACCAACGAGCTTGACGGGGATTGAGGCGCCTGGCGGACTGGATGTACTCCAAGTTTTTATGGTCGGTCCAGACGATGAATGGTTGCTCCGCCCCTTCGAGCCAGTGGCGCCACTCCTCCAAGGCCAGCTTTACGGCAAGGAGCTCCCGATCCCCCACGTCATAATTGACCTCGGCCGAGGACAATCGCCGGGAAAAGAAGGCGCAGGGACAGAGGCGGTTGTGGGGGTCGAACCTCTGCGAAAGCACGGCCCCCACTCCCGAGTCGGAGGCGTCGACCTCCACGATGAATTGCCGTGAAGGGTCGGGCTGGTGCAGGATGGGAGCGGAGGTAAATAGTCTCTTAAGCTTCTCGAAGGCTGTCTGCGCCTCAGGAGACCAGGCAAACTGCAAAGCAGGAGAGGTGAGTTTAGTTAAGGGCGAGATAACCCTACTAAAATCCCGGATGAAACGTCTATAAAAATTGGCAAAGCCGATAAATCTCTGGAGCTGTCTCCGGCTGGTAGGAACGGGCCACTCAGTGACAGCCTGGATCTTTTCAGGGTCAGCTCTTACTTGGCCCCGCCCCACAATGAAGCCCAAAAAGCTGACCTCCTCTGCGTGAAACTCGCATTTCTCAGCTTTCACGAACAGTTTATTCTCGAGGAGGCGCTGGAGAACCTGGCGAACGTGCTGATGATGCTCCTGGGGGGACCGCGAGAAAATCAAGATGTCATCCAAGTAAACAAAGACGAATCGGTTAAGGAAATCACGGAGCACATCGTTGATGAGGGCTTGGAATACGGCAGGGGCGTTGGTGAGACCGAAGGGCATAACCAAGTATTCGAAATGTCCCAGGGGTGTCTTGAAGGCCGTCTTCCATTCGTCTCCCTCCCTGATGCGCACCAGGTGGTACGCATTCCGCAAATCCAACTTGGAGAAGATGGTCGCACCGTGGAGGGGCGTAAATGCCGAGTCCAGTAAGGGAAGCGGGTATTTATTCTTTACAGTTATATTGTTCAGACCCCGGTAATCAATGCAAGGCCGCAGGGATTTGTCCTTCTTAGCCACAAAGAAGAACCCCGCTCCCACGGGTGAAGTGGACGGGCGGATGATTCCGGCAGCCAGGGACCCACGGATATAGTCCTCCATTGACTCGCGTTCAGGTTTAGACAGGTTATATAGCCTGCTAGATGGTAGTGGGGCACCCGGCAGGAGGTCAATGGCGCAGTCATATGGGCGGTGGGGCGGTAAAGAGAGGGCCTTGCTCTTGCTAAAAACCTCCCCCAGGTCGTGATATTCAGCAGGCACCGAGGACAGATTGGGGGTGTCTGGGGACGGATCAGCGACAGGAACGGACCTCCCGGCCGGAGGGAGGGCGGACCGAAGGCACTTGGCGTGGCAATCGGGACTCCAGCCCGAAACTCCGCCCCTGGCCCAATCGAAAACAGGGTTGTGGGCGCGTAGCCAGGGGTAACCAAGGACCAGAGGAGAAGCGGAGGAGGACAGGACATGAAACTGACGGTTCTCTTGGTGGTTGCCGGACAGAATCACGGTGACAGGTTCTGTGATGTGAGTGATGTGCCCCAGAAAACGTCCATTGAGCCCCTGGGCATTTAAGGGGCGTTCGAGGGGCTCCAGGTAGACCCCGAGCTGCTCCGCGACTTGGGCATCAATAAAGTCCCTCTCAGCCCCGGAGTCGATAAGGGCGGAAACGCATAAGGTCTCTGTGCGAACGCACAGGGTGGCGCTGAGCCGCAGTCTATTAGAAGAGTCCAGGATGTGTTGCTCGCCCACCAGTACTCCCAGTGCTACTGGTGGGCCCCCCCTTTTGGCCGAACTGGGCAAGTGACCACATAATGTCCGCGCTCACCGCAGTAGAGGCAAGCCCCGGCCAGACGACGCCTCCGTTGACGCTCCTCGGCCGACACAAGGGTCCTGTCGAGTTGCATGGGCTCATCCGGCGGGGGCGGGGCAGCGCGTGGCTCCGGCGGGACCGGTGACCGGCGTCTCTCTCGGCGACGAGCCCGTAGGCGGTTGTCTATACGGTGAGTGAGGGAGATGAGGGTCCGCAGGTCGGGGGGTTCGTCCCGGGAAACCAATTCATCTTTCAAAGTCTCGTTCAGGCCCCGCACAAACACAGCCCGCAGCGCGCTGTCCGTCCAGTCCAGCTCCGCCGCATGTGTCCAGAATTCAATGGAATAATCCGCTACCGTCCTGGAGCCCTGGCTGAGAGTCAATAACCGGGAGGCAGCATTGTCCTGGTAGTGCGGGTGGTCAAACACCAGCTTAAACGTGGACACAAATTCATTAAAATCCAGGCTATCCACAGACGTCTTCATTAGGCGCGCCTCTGCCCACTGGAGAGCTCTGCCCCGGAGTAATCCACATATATATCGGATCTTGGTGGCCCCCGAGCTGAAACGAGAAGGGCATTGCTGGAACATGAACTCGCACTGGAACAGGAATCCGCGACAGAGGTGAGGTTGTCCAGCATACGGCTCCGGATCCGTGCCTCTCGGCTCCGGGAGGCGTGGCGGCGCTCCGGCTGCAGCAGGCGGGGTGACGAGGAGCGCGGCCACCTGGTGGTTAAGCTGTGCCACCTGCTGGGACAATGTCTGATTTAGCTCCAATAGAGTTCGAATGGATTGTTCATGCTGACCCAGCACCGCCTCGGGGTGAGAGTGCGTGAGGCGGCGCGTCTGGTCCGGATCTGAGCCTGCTTGGTCCATAGTGGCCAGACCGTTCTGTCGTAACGGTGCGGATAGGACCAAAGGATGCAGACCAGAGCAGTTTTAACAGTGTTTATTTACAGCGGTGAAAATGCAGTCTTTAAACAGGTCACAAGAGCAGGTACAGGAACCGGGGAGCGGGAGACGGGTCAGGCGGGTGCGGTGCAGGTAGAGGCGGGCAGGACAGGACCAGAACGGGGATAGAAGCAGGTGCGGTACCAGGGCGGGCGGAGCAGACGAAGACCAGAGCGGGGAGCGGGCGACAAACCAGAGACCAGGACCGGACAGGAGACGAGACGAGCAGGAGACGAGACGAGCAGGAGACGAGACGAGCAGGAGACGAGACGAGCCGGAGACGAGACGAGCAGGAGGCGATACCGGGACTGGAACGTGACGGCAGGAGCTGGGCGAGTGGAGGCAGGAATCTGGAGGGTGCATAAATCCAAATGAGCATTTGCAGGAGAGTACCAAATAACAAAGCTTAGCTAGAAACATTCACGTTTACACGCGGACGGTCTGGCACCGAGTGTAGACTGCCAAGCCTTCTTGTACTCAGCAGCAGGTGGTGGTGATTAGGCTGATGCACCCCAGGTGTGCACGGGAGGAGTCAGGCACTCCACCCAGCTCCAGACACACAGGTAGGGGAGGGGGAGAGAGCACGGGAGGACAGGGAAACTGACATCATGACACTTCTACATTTTTTATAACCTCATTTATGTTTTTTCCTGAGTAAAATAATGTGGTATCATCAGCAAACAAGATACAATTTAGTAATTTTGATACAGACATAATATCATTCACATAAAGGAGAAAAAGTACTGGCCCCAAGACCGAACCTTGGGGTACCCCACATGTTACTTGACAGTATTCTGTTTATGTTATTTCCATGGGGTATTAACACATAATATATTTAGATCACCATGTGATTTTCACTTTTTATTGTTTTGAAAATGCGATATTCACTGAACATATTAACACGTTTTGTAAGCTTCACTTTCGTTTTTGGCGCTCTGAGTGACTCTTCCCTTTGCTCCTTGTGTTAAGTCACTCCCCCCATAGAGCGCTATCACAACACAATCAGTATGCATCCCACTAATGAAACTACTGCAGGTCACATCAGATTTGCGTGCTTCTTTAAAACTAAGTTAACATAAGACAAAACTGATCCAAATGTGTTATGTAACTGTTATTGAGTGATAACTCAAGCAATTACAGAACAGCTTTGTAAATAAATATGAGACTTTTGAGCCAACTAGGACCAGTAAATAGTCTCATTACATCATTTTTTGTCTAACCAGGATACTGGCTGAGCTGAAATGATATTTGGAAGCCAATACCTGATCCAGCAGATTTCTCTGGATTGGCAGTGATATCCGATATCAGTGTCGGATCAACTGAATGCAACTGAATTAACACATGATCTCCATGAGGACAAGCTCATGGTGGACTTCCCCCAGAAAAGTTACTTAATGCAAATTTTTTGAAAATGTTATTCTTGTAACTGGTGGTAATAGAATGGAAGATTGTAGAAGATTTTGTAAGATTGTGATGACATGGTGAGAAATATACTACATAAACAGCACTGCAGCAAATGATCTATGTCCCCACATGGCACATTCTTTCTACTTGTGTGTGGCAGTATGTTTAAAGCGTATATGTCAGGTTTTTATGTTTTTCTAATGATGACTTGGTTAGGTGGGACAGTACCTGTGGTTAGTATATATTTTTCATGAGTTAAGAAGTAGCGGTGAGTTCTGAAACAGCATCTCTCTACCAATACAGACCCATCTCTAACCTCACATTTCTCTCCAAACTCGCCATACAACTCAAATCTCACTTCACAACCAATAACCTGTTTGAATGCTTACAGTCTGGTTTCTGCTCCTAGCACAGCACTGAGACAACCTTCCTCTGACTTTGACTCTGGCAACCTCAACACCCTCCCTCAGAGCAGTCCACATCAACGACTTCAAGTCCCCTTCTGCTCCATTCACTCAAGGTGTTCCCCAAGGTTCAGTTCTCCCCTCCTCTTCATACACCCTGCTCCTCTGTCATATAATCCGCCGCAATGGCCTCCAGTTCCACTGTTTTGCAGACGACATCCAACTCTACTTGTCCACCAAATAAATAGACCCGGCTACACGCTCCACCCTTACCACCTACATCTCAAAAATAATCCTGGCTCCAATCAAACTTCGTCCAAATCAACTGTGACAGAATGTAAATAATTATCATTGGTCCTATGACACTCACCAAAACCCACAACAACCTTACCCTCTCCATCAGCAACTCCTTGGTCCCCTCCTCCTCTCCCACCTACACAATTGTGGCATCATCTTTTATCTTCTGAAACCTTCAAACACACCTTTGTCACCTCCCGCTTTGACTATTGCAGTAGTCTGCTTCAGTTTACCTTCCAAACTCCTCAATAGACTTCAGCTACACCTCCTCCTCACCTGTATCTCTTCCCGTGAACACATCACTCCTGTCATTAGAGATAGTGAGTGGCACCCCATCCCCCAGCACATCCAATTTAAGCTCCACAGCATTGTGTGCCCTCCAACCTCTGACACAGGGGAACAGGGCCTTCTCCGCTCTGTAACTCCCTGCCTAAACACATCAAAGACTCATCCACAGTCACCATCTTCAAAACAGCCCTGAAAACTCATCTCTTCAAAGGTGCCTTCAAATAATTGCATCTCCTTTTTTTATCTGCTTCTTTCATTTGTGTTTTAGCTTGAACAGTACGCAAAAAAACAAAACAAAAAAACAAAAACATAGCACACTGAAAGCGTAAAGTGCAGGTAGGTAGGTATAACTTGAGTAACTTTTAAAAAATAAAAACAAGATTGTACTTCTCAGAGTACTTTGTAGACCCCATACTTTGCACATCCTGATATATTATAAAATGTAACAGTACGGGCGACAGTAGCTCAGTTCGTAGAGTATTTGTCCACTGATCCGAAGGTTGGCGGTCTCGACATAAACATCATTGGTTGAGCAGTCAGATCCACTGATCCATAGGTTGGCGATGCGATTCTAGCTCACACAGATGAATGCTGATGAATGCTTGTTTTTGTTTTTGTCTGTAGGCAGCACGGTGGCTGAGTGGCAACACTCATGCCTCACAGCAAGAGGTTTTGGTTCGATCCCTGGGTCGCCCAGGCCTTTCTGTGTGGAGTTTTTCATGTTTCTCCCCGTGTCTGGATGGGTTTCCTCCAGATACTCCGGTTTCCCCCATCAACCAAAACATGAACGCCCTTCGAGACAACTGTTGCTGTGATTTTGGGCGTTACAAAAATAAATGAATTGAATTGAATTGTCGTTGTGTCCTTGGGCAAGACACTTAACCCACCTCGCCCTCAGTGTCTGCGTACACTGGTGTGTGAATGGGTGTGTGGTTCCTTGTTGTAAAGTGCTTTGAGTGCCTTGAAGGTGGAAAAGCACTATAGAAAAATGTGACCATTTACTCTTACTTGAGTAATATATTGTACAGTGTAACAGTACTCTTGAGTTTTGGTTCCTCTCTTCCATGTCTGATACTGGTTATTTTGTGGTTGTCATGGATGGGGTTGGCTGCTCTTGCGGCTCACTGGCTGACACATTGAGCAGTTTAAAAAATAATAAATTAATAATAAAATTTTCTTTTTAATTTTTTTTTTTTATCAAGATATGTTTATTGTTTTCAAAATATCAAATACAATTGAAAACTAATAGAATAAGAACAAATAGTACAAAAACAAAACAAAAAAAAACAACACAATAAACAAGAAACCCACCCACTGTGTCACTGCATGGGTAAAATATTTACACCAGGTGCTGTATTTATTCACGTACAACTACACTGCAGCCTATTATTTTTAAAGAGCTGGGTACAACTGTAGGAAACGACCCCATGTCTTTTCAAATGCATTCATATTTTGTTTGAATGAAAATCTAATTTTTTCTAGCTTTAGACAGGACATGACATCCTGTGACCACTGTGAGTGTGAAGGAGGGTTAGCGTCCTTCCACCTGAATAAAATAGCTTGGCATTCAGTAAGTAATGCAAAAGCCAAAGAATACTTTTTTGTGGCACTAAAACATACATGATCCTCCAAAACACCAAAAAGGGCCAATACAGGGTTTCGTTCCACCCTAATATTGAATTTCTGACACAGAGTGTTATAAGTGTTCCTCCAATACGAGGAGTACGTGTAAGCATGACCAAAACATGTGGCCAAGAGAGGCTTCAGTCAGGTCACATCGAATGCACAATGGGCTAACTTCAGAGTACATGGAAGACAGCCTGGCCCTGGAAATATGCGCTTTGTGTACAACCTTGTATTGAATTAACCGGTGGCATGCACCGAAGGAATGAATAAACAAGTTGGAAAGGCATCGTCAGATATAACAAGAGCCAAGTCCTCCTCCCAAGCGTTTCTGAATGTATCCACAGGTGGGCTTTTAAGGCCTAGCATGATGTTGTACAACTTGGAGATAAGGCCTTTGGACAGCTTAAAGGACAATATTCCATCCATGGTACCTGCTTGTGTAGCAGTTTGCATATAGGACAGTTGTTAGAATAGGGCTCCAGAGTGAAAATCTGGCCGGGCCAAAGTGCTTCCTAAATTGGCCCCAAACCTTCAAAGAGTATTTGACAACTGGATTATCAAATAATGTAATGGAGGCTAAAGGTAGGGCAGAGCCCACTGAGGCCAAGGGGGACAGCTTCTGTGAAAAAAATTCCAACGCAACCTAGTCAGGACAATCGGGCTGTTCATAATAGTAGGACCAATGCACCAAACATCTCAGGTGGGCCACCCAATAATAAAAACGAAAATTAGGCAAAGCAAGGCTCCCATGGAGTTTGGATTTTTGTAGATGGATCTTGCTTAACTGTGGATGCAAACACAGGAAGTGATGAGTGAGTCCAACTGTTGGAAGAAAGCATGAGGGATTAAAATGAGAATGTTTGAAAAAGATATAAGAATTTTGGTAAGATTAACATTTTAACAGAGTGTACACGGCCCACTACGGACAATGACAAGGGTGACCTACTGAGACATCAGCTTGCCTGGCCTGGTTCAGTAGAACAACAACATTTTCTTTAAACAGGTCCTGGTGCTTTTTGGTGACAATAACCCTGAGATACGAAAACTTGTGATATTCAACCTTAAAGTTTAAATTGAAAAGCTCCAAGAAGCCTTGTTATTGATTGGAAATAGCTCACTCTTGTTGATATTTAAATTGTAACCTGAAAGAGTGCCAAAATGATTTAGCAGAGCTAGAGCAGTAGGAATAGATAAATTTGGATTGGACAAATAGAGCAGAAGGTCGTTGTCGTGAAGAGACATGTGCTCCACACCCCCCCTCCAAATTCCAGATAAGCCATCGCAGATACGAAGTGCGATAGCAAGTGGTTCTATGACCAAGTCAAAAAGCATGGAGCGTAAAGGACACACTTGACGGGTGCCACAGCACAATCTGAAAGGCCTGGACAGTTTGGAATTAGTACGAATCATAGCAGTGGGGTGGGAATAGAGCATTCGGATCCATAAGGTAAAGGTGGGTCCAAATCCAAATTTGTCCAGCACAGTAAAAAGGTACGGTCACTCGATGTGGTCGAAGGCCTTCTCCGCGTCTATAGAAATTACACACTCAGTCCTTCCTGTGCAGAGTACAAGATATTAAAAAGACATCTAACGTTAAAATAGGACTGCCTGTTTTTAACAAAACCAGTTTGGTCATTGGATATAATAGTTGGGAGGATGTTTTCCAGTCTGAGGGTTAACACTCAGACAGGACCTTAGTGTCTGCATTAAGAAGAGATATGGGTTTGTATGCAGAATAGTTTGTCACTTCTTTTCCTGTCTTAATGTAATACATACCTTTGAAAAGGACTGGGGTAGATGACCCAATTTACAGGATTCTGAGAATATAGAGCACAATAAAGGTGAAAGTAGTTTTGAAAATATTTTGAAAAATTCTGACGGAAACCCGTCTAGGCCAGGACATTTGTTTGACTGCATTGTGCTTATGGCTTTGACTATTTCCAATTCAGAAATGGGCTCTTCCAGTCTTCTTGTGAAATATGTTGGGAGTGTGGGAACATTGAGTTTGTTAAGAAAAGTATGAATTGTATTTGAATCCAAACTTAATTCCGAAATATACAGTTGAGTGTAGAACTCTTTGAAGACTGTGTTGATTCTGAGGGATATATTGACACAAATGAAGAAGATAAAATCTATGATATTGAATCTGATGTCGCACATAAGTTATTAACACCTGGAGAATGTAATTATTTTACAGTTCAACAGTTTAACGCTAGAACAGACAAGGTGTCAGATAAAGCATTTTCCATCATTCACCTCAATAGTCAAAGTTTGAAATATAAATTGGATAAAATTAAAGAGCTGTTCAGTGATTTTAAACACGCCTTTAAAGTAATTGCAATTACTGAAAGTTGGTTAAAGGACACACATATTGATAAAGTACAGATTGATGGTTATAACATGTTTTATATAAACAGGGTTAATAAAAAAGGAGGCGGTGTTGCCCTCTATGTGGATGTAAATTTAAAGTGTAAACTGGTTCAACAAAAAACGATAACTGGGAGTGACTTGATGGAAATGCTTACCATAGAAATCATTAATGACAAAGGGAAAAATATATTAATTAGTTGTGTGTATAGACCGCCTGGGGCTGGTGTTGACTTATTTACAGATCAGATCCTCAAAATGTTTGAGAACGTTATCAAATCAGTTATTTTGTGTGGTGACTTTAACATAGACCTGGGAAATCAAGCAGCAACAAATATGTTTCGGAATTATATGGAAACAGTTGGTCTATGCCCGAAACCAACTCTTATTACTAGTCATAGTGCGACTATCATTGACAATATATACACAAATATACATGGTGACATTATCAGTGGTATTTTTATGGCAGATGTGAGTGACCACCTTCCTGTATTTATTATCTATGAAAAATTGTGTTTTGATGAGCTTGCGCAAGATGTAACGGCAATGCTAATAAGAGATAAATCTAGTAAGGCTCTGGAGGCCTTCAGAGAAGACCTTGAAAAACAAAATTGGAATCATGTATATACAAATAATCTAAGTACTGCTTATAATGCTTTCATGACAACGTTTCTCAATTTGTATGGCAAAAACTGCAAAATTACAAAAAATGTTGTACACCATAAGAAAAATATTCTTAACCCATGGATGACAAACGGACTGAAAAATGCATGCAGGAAGAAAAATTGTCTTTATAGAAGGTTTCTCAAATTGAGAACAAAAGATTCAGAAGTTAGGTATAAAAAATATAAAAACAAGCTTGTATCAATTATGAGAAGACAAAAAAAAGATTACTACACCAAATTATTGGATGAGAACAAAAACAATATAAAAAAATACATGGGGTATAATAAACACTGTTTTGCAAAAAGGTAAGGTAACTTCAAATATTCCAAACTATTTTACAAAAAATAATGTAGATGTTTTTGAGAAAGAAGAAATTGTAAATGAATTTAATAATTTCTTTTCTAACATTGGCCCAAATTTATCAAAAAATATCCCAAAAGAAAGTAACAATGATGGAACAATAGCTGATAACATAAACAGTATGTTTTTGGAGAGCGTGCAGGCAAATGAAGTCTTGAAAATTGTTCAAAATTGTCCAAATAAAAAATCTAATGATTATACTGATATTAATATGTTATTGATCAAGAAAGTGATAAACGTTGTTATTGAGCCTTTCACATATTTATGTAATCTTTCATTCAGCACAGGAATATTTCCAGATCACATGAAAGTGGCCAGAGTTATTCCACTTTTTAAAAAGGGAAATAAAAATGATTTCTCAAATTATAGACCTGTATCACTGCTTTCGCAATTCTCAAAAATTTTAGAGAAACTATTTGTTAGCAGATTAAATAAATTTATTGAAAAATACAAAATTTTAAGTAAGAGCCAATACGGATTTCGTTCCAATCATTCAACCGCCACAGCATTAATGGACCTGGTTGAAGAAATCACCAATGCCATGGACAAGAAACAATATTTAGTTAGTATCTTTGTCGATCTTCAAAAAGCATTTGATACTCTAGATCATGAAATATTATTACAGAAATTATATAAGTACGGTATACGAGGTGTACCACACAAATGGGTCACAAGTTACTTAACGAACCGATATCAATTTGTGGAAATCAACAACATAAAATCAGAATACCGTCAAGTAACGTGTGGGGTACCCCAAGGTTCGGTCTTGGGGCCAGTACTTTTTCTCCTTTATGTGAATGATATTATGTCTGTATCAAAATTACTAAATTGTATCTTGTTTGCTGATGATACCACATTATTTTACTCAGGAAAAAACATAAATGAGGTTATAAAAAATGTAGAAGATGAGTTTCAAAAAATATTAAAATGGTTCAATGCAAACAAATTATCTATAAACATTAGTAAAACTAAATTTATGGTAGTGGTAGTGGTATAGTGGTAAAAAGATAGATCCAGAGGTAAGATTATTCACACAAGGATTAGAGATAGAAAGAACAAGTACATTTCATTTTTTAGGAGTTATTATTGATGAACAGCTGACGTGGAAATCCCACATAGAGCAAGTAAGATCAAAAGTATCACAAACCATAGCTGTATTACACAAGGTGAAAGAGTCTCTCAACAAAGATGCATTGTTCTTATTGTATAACACATTGATTGTTCCATATTTGACATACTGCATTGAAGTGTGGGGAAGTGCTTGTAAAACACGCATTGAACCAGTTTTTCTTTTACAGAAGCGTGCTATTAGAATTATCAATGGAAGTGGTTATAGAGCACATACAAATCCTATTTTTATTCAGTTAGAAATGTTGAAATTTAACGAATTGGAGGAATATAGCATTCTCAAAACCATGTACAAAGCTCATCTAAAAGTATTACCAGAGAAGTTGCAAAATAGATTTATTAAGAGAGAAAGTAGATATCAATTAAGAGGAACTGATTTATTTTCTAAGCCAGGGTTTAGAACAAAACTAAAGGAAAGATGTATTTCAATCAAGGGAGTCAGTCTTTGGAACAGTCTTGAAAGTAAGAATCCAAGTCCATTTATATGTTTAAGAAAAGCTTGAAATTATCATTATTAAGAAAGTATATAACTGCTATGTGACAGGATGATTTTGTGGGTTTAGTTTTTTTTTTGTTTTTTTTTTGTTTTGTAAAGTAGCCGCACATCTAAGTTTGATTTTGTATAATGCAACAGTGCAATACACTGGAAGGAATAAGAGTCAGAGTTGATAAGGGGCAGATATTATAAGCTTTTGCTTCTTTCTGTGCCTTTTCATTCATCTATTATAATTGTACAAAAGCTGAAATACTGTATGCAGATATGCTGCATTGATTTGTTTTGTTTTTAATGAATGAAATAAATATAAAAAGAAAGAAAGAAAGACAATAACTTTAGCCTTAGGTTTCGTGTTATTATCCCGGAGAGAGGTGATGGCATTTTCAAGCTCACTAACATGTTGGCTAATGTCGTCAGATGAGAGCTCCAAAGAGGATATCTGCTGGTCTCTGTGGTCATCCACCAAAAGTTTGTACTGGTCTAGTTTAGTTTCTGGTCCAGTTAGCAAAACCTTGAACTCAGCAGAGAGAGTTTCAGGGTGCTTTTCTAGTAGGGCTGAAATGGCTTCTATGGCTGAGCTAGTGCTAGCACTCGCTTCCTCCTCGACAGTTTTTTGGCTCTTAGACAGCATTGTGAGAGAGATTATGTTCACGGTTGGGTCAAACGGATTGTAAAAATCTTCCCCAAAAGGGAAAAAAACTCAAATTAAGATTATGGGGGGGCTAAATGAAAAAGAAGTTTTGAATTCTGCCACAGCACACTCGCACTACGTCTACACCATCTAAGTTGCTAACAGTTGCATAAGTTACATTTTCAACTTAATATTTGGGGAACTAAGAAGTGCAGTTCAAAGGACAGAAGTTAAGGACTATCGGATTGTGTGATCTGACTTGTTGGTTTTTCCTGTGTTCATGGTGACCCGGCTTGGAGATAGCAATGCTAGCAAGCTAGCTCTGAAACGCTACAGATTTGTTAAAACAATACAACAGGCTTTCTACACCAAATATGGCAGAGGATGTTCCAGAGGAAATGCTTTGAGGGAATAGCCTGTCTCATCACCGACTGAAACAACAGAGGAAAGAGAGAGAGAGGGGTTTAGGAGAGGCTTTCCTCTTATGTCTCCAGAGCTCACCTGGCTCCCTCTGGAGGTTGCTATGATGCTGCAGGACACAGAAGACACAAAGGAAGGACACTTTTGTCCTGAGGACTGCTATAATAATACTACTACTATTACTACTACTACTACTACTACTACTACTAATAATAACACATCAGTCTCAATAACTCGAGACTGATGTGTGCTCTCTGCATCTCATTATAAAGCATCACAGAATGAGGAAGTGCGCTATTAGCATGCTGGTTGTTTTTAGCATTACAATGAAAGTACTTTACAATAGAATTAAACATTTCCATAAGAAAATGAAGACTGTCTCTGTGCATGTTTGTGTGTGTGGTCCTCCTCTTAGACATGATGTCCTGTGGTCCCTGTGGTGGTCCTCCTCATGTGTCATGCTGGGTTCAGACAGCTGTGCCTCTAGTTGGACATATTGAAAGACATTTCTCCAGGGGTGTGAATGCTCAAACATGGCGCGTGACTGTGCCAAATGCCTGAAGGGCACAGCAGAGCACAGAGTTTGTGGCAGAAGTGTATCCTGTCTGAACGCAGCATGTGTCTGACGTGCGGCTCTTGTCTCCACGCTGCAGAACGGTCGACTTTTGTTTTATGAGGATGTGTGCACAGGGCTGTGACAGGTAACTCTCCTCCTCTGTACCTCCTCTAATCCTCTGATGTCTCCTCTATACCTCCTCTGTCCTTCCTCTGTCTCTCCTCTGTTCCTCCTCTGTACCTCCTTTACTCCTCCTCTGTCCCTAATATGTTGCTCCTCTGTACCTCCTCTGCTCCTCTTCTTTCCCTCCTCTGTTCCTCCTCCATTCCTCCTCTGTCCTCCTTCGGCTCCTCCTCTGTTCCTCCTTTGCCCCTCCTCAATACCTCCTCTGTTCCTACTCTGCTCCATGTCTGTCCCTCCTCTGTCCCTCTTTTGTCTCTCCTCTGCTCCTCTGTCACTATTCTGTCCCTCCTCTGCTCCTCCCCTGTACATTCTTTAATGCTATTCTGCTCCTCCTCTGCTCCTCCTCTACTCCGCCTCTGTCCCTCCTCTGCTCCTCCTCCGTTGTGATGCTATCTGTTGGCTGCTCTTGGCTGTTGCATGGCCCGCCTCACGACATCCAGATCTTGTTTAGTTTATTTTGTTCCATTTAAATGCTTTTGTGTATGTAGATCTGACTGATGGCTTGACTCTTGGCGCATGTGGGGAAAAAAAAACTGAACATGATGTAATGACACATCATTTCTTTATTTTATTTTATTTTTTATTTTTATAGGCCTTATTGGAGCTGGGCAATATGACAATGCTCTAGACAGAGACCTTTCCCCCCCACTCCTCCTTTTGGTTAGTCTCTGTAAGGTACTGAGGGAGGGACAATCACTTCAGTGTAACCAATCACATTGAAGTGTGACCCCTCAGATGAAGCATGTGGTCAACCTCCGCAGATGGTCTCAGCCACTCTCATTATTTGCTGCACTTCATTTAGTCTGCATCTAATTGTAGTGAGTAAGGGTTTTGCTGCCCAAGAATCGGAAAGTGCATTATTAGCATGCTAAAGCTAAAAACTCTAAAAGTTATGAAAAGCACTTATAAACTTGAAATGGTTTAGAAAATTACTCATCAGTCTCTGTAATGACTGCATATGTGTTTGTTTGTCTCAGGCACTGAAACCAATCATACTTAAACTAATGGACAAACTGTGCATTCTGCACTTTTTCCACCATCATGAAAAGTTTTAGCTAGTTTAAAGTTTTATATTGCCTGGAATGTCATCTGAAATGTACCGCACTGTGGTATATTTGCTTGGGGTGTAACGTCCTGCCGTGTGATGCAGGTAGATGTCCCTCTGGAGTCCTGGATGGCAGATTACTCACTGAAGTACCATAGTAAGGACCATAGTATTTACGGTACAGAGCTGTGTGTCTGACTGTGTCAGCAGCACCGGGGCTCCTCAGGGGACCATCCTCTCCACTTTCATCTTCACCCTCTGCACCAGTGGTTCCCAATCTGGGAGGTAGGGACCCCCTACCACCAGACCACAAGTTACAATTTTTTTTAATTTGAAAAACATACATCCTTCCTCCTGGTTGGGGGATACATAGAGTGGGCTCACTACATATAGATCTCCATGCATGTTATTAATAATTTGAAACATTAAATATATGGTGGTTGTTTGGCTGGCTGTTGTTTTCCTTGGAAATGCCTGTGTCCAGTGCCCTGCTTGACCGTCCCAGCCAGGTGCCCAGTGTCAGACCCTCTCCTTTCTCACAAAGCTACTGTTCTGTGCTCCATCTTGTTTGCACTGCTTAGCTCAGAGAGTATCTGTTTTTTACTGTCTTAAAAACATCTTTTTAAACAGTTTGCAGCGGTCCAAATTTCTGATTCTCAGACAATGACACACTTTATAATTAGATGCAGATGGTAAACAGTGGAATTATTTTGACCTCAAGAGCTGCTTATACAGTATATCTGTACTGAAAAGGTACAGAGCCTATTAAATTAGTATGAAAGGCCCTACACCTGATTTTGAACCACAAGCAGAGAACATGTTTGAGTTGAAACTGTTATCCCTACCCAGTAGATGTTGAACCATGACAAAGAACCAACAACCTTGTGTAGTCACAGGCAGTTGTTTCCACATGGTTCTCATTTCACTGAAAAATAGTAAACACCATTATATTTAAGATTTTACATCTAAATCTTGGTGAAATTTATAATTTTACTTCCTGGTTGGACACCCACAATGTTGATATAAGGGCCAAAACGACACAATAATTACACAATAGTTAAGATTAATAAAAATATTGCAAAGCGTTTATTTAGTTAAGTTAATGTTTAAAGTGTCAGAAAATTCCTTCCTTGTTCATATATAAAGAGTTTTCTGTGTTGATGACATAGATAGAGGGATTCCATTTTAGAACTCAGTGCTACTTCCTGTATTTTTGTACTTTTTCCTCATATGCCACCTAACTGATGTAAATCCCACCAAATGAAGTCAAATAAAAAAAATCATGAAAACCTATCATATGCACTTTAAATACATTTTCCTGAACTAGAAGGATCCTTTTGCTCTTGACCATAAACTATCTCCCTACCCCACTATTGATACTTTGTAGCTGAGATGATTTGCACTGTTAAACACACATAAAGTCTCTCACACATAAAATTATAGTCACGAGCCCCCTTAAAGTATCAGTAAAGGGTTATGTTGACCGAAACAAGGTAAAATAATTTCTTTTGGGGTTTTGTGAAATTGACCTCCTCCTTATGTTTGCATTGCCCCACAGGACACAAGCGGAGATGGCGCACACATGTCGTGGCACCATAAACCTAGCCACGGCACACATCGACACAGAGGATGCCTGCAACATCGTCCTGAGCAGCGGGGGGCGCACCTACCACCTGAAGGCCAGCACAGAGGTGGAGAGACAGAGATGGGTGACTGCACTGGAGCTAGCTAAAGCTAAAGCCATCCGCATGATGAACGAGCAGTCCGGTAATTGCCACTGTTACCATAGCAATCAACTATTCAAAGCAAAATATTTGTATATCTTTTCAAACATCTTTTGAATGGTGAAAAGTCCTCAGAGTCTTGCTTTTAAACGTGAAGTTAAAATTCATGAATAGACTTTTCATTCTATCTCATTATATTTAAAGAAACTGCACTCTTACCGTAAAAAGTATTACCTGGGTTTGCCAGTGCCTGCATTTAGAGGACACAAGTTTTTCATGCCTCATGTGAAAACTCATAACCTTCAGAATTCCTTCTCTGAGCTGCAGAGGCTGTACTAGCACGGATCCATGATTGGCTGCAGGTACTAGGGTTTAGGTAGTGATGATTCAGATCAAGGTTTATTTTATTTTCATACCTGACAGTTTCCTTTCCAGTTTCATCTATTAAAAGAAATTATTGGAAGCCCAGATGAACCTCATTGGATAACTGAATTTGCTGCCCTGTATGCCCTGGTATACGGTATTGAATTTATATAGTACCTTTCAAAACACCCAAAGCAATTGACAATGTGTTATTCATTTACTCCATATCTACTTTTAATCTGCGACCACCACCAACAGACACCCACAAACCTCATTCATATTTGGCAATGTGAGTGTGTCTTGCCTAAAAACACAACAACTGTGGCATCTAATATTCCCAGCTGCCTCCCATCGAAGTACTTCCCAGGCCCGGCTTTGCTTACCCTCTGAGATCACACAAGCTCAGACTTTGAGCTTTTAAGTTATTTATTTTTATTAAGTAAAATCTATATTTGAGCATGTTTACCTCTTATCTGGAGACACAGATGGGCCATGTTTATTTAAGTTCAAATGTGTTAAATACAGTTCTTAAGATTGCATGGCATTACTTACAAGCTTTGGAATTGCTTGGTAAAATGTGTGATTGGTTAAGGGTGACAGACAGGTACAGTATCCAGGTTGAATGATCAGCTTCAGGGAGTGTGTCCAGGTTCTGTTTAATGCCTCATGACCCCTTAAGTCCTGATGATCAGGCCAACTCCTTGAGTCCTCACTAGAGATTGGGCCATACAGAAGACAGACAGGTTGTGTAATTGTTTCTCAGCTCTGCAGCCGTGGGTAACCCCTGAGCAGTGGAGGAGACAGAACAGACTAAAGATGGAGCCTCTGTTTGAATACTCTTCCCTCCATTGTAAGGCCCAGATATTTGACTCTCAGCAGCAGAGGGCAGCACTAGTTTGGTCTCTTAAAGATATGCAGAGAGTTTGTAGAGAGTCTAGTCTAGTCTGGCCCACTGCCCATCTCCCATTATCTTCTCTATGTAGTTATGTTTTAAATGATTAAACCATACTGTTATTGTGACTTGGTTACAGTATGTAGGAAAAATAAGACTCCTTGTGGATTATTTCGACAGAACAGCACACATGCATTCTGAACTGGATTTCTGTCCTATCCTACATTTCCTCTAACTATGTCATTTGAAAAGCAGTCACTGAACCAGGTAAATGTTATGTGCAGCAGTAAATATTGGCGATATGCCAAAAATTGTGTCACAATTTTCTTTTATTACAATTCATGTCTATATCTTAATATTAATTTAAAGGGGTATTTGAAGACATCTTCTTTTTGAGACAGATCACACTTCACTATAATTGGTTAATCACTACCCCAGGGCCTTACTGCGGCTGATCAATAGGAGGAGTGTGGGAAAAGTGTGGTTCTCAAGATGATTATCTAATCAGAAAGGAGAATGAGCCTCGCATGAGTCTCTCATTTTGGTTGCCAGCTTCAGTGCTGAAATCCAGTTGGTTTAAACCTAAAATTACTTACTAATCTGGTTCATGAAGCATAGCCTGTGCATATACTGAGAATGAAAAAAAAAAAAACACGTATGTGTCCTGTATCTATGCAGGTTGTATTTCATTCACATATGTTTAACACACAAAGTCTGCATATTTGGGCTGAGTTCTTCTCTCAAATAGAGAACTGTCATGATGCCTGCAATTCCTGTCCTTCTGTGTTCTCTCCCCCTCCCCTATCTGTCTGCCCGAAACTGGGCGGATTTCCTGACTCCTCCCGCACGCACCTGGAGCGCATCAGCGCAATTACCTGCACCTGCTGCCGAGTATATGGGGGCTCGGCATCAGACTGGAGCCCCTTGAACACCCCCTAAACGCCTGGGCACTCAACGGACGTTTTCTGACCCGCCTGACGCACGTCACGGAACCCGTCACCGTGAGACCCGGCGGTTCTTTGTTTTGTCCTCCTCCGCTTCCCCGCTGGTTTTAGGCTATCCCTGTTTACGAACTCATAACCCCGTCTTTGATTGGGCCCGGGGTGGAGTTTCGGGGTGGAGCCCAGGGTGCCACACCAAGTGTCTCCAGTCCGCCTTACCTCCCACCGAGAGGTCCAGCCCCATCGTCGACCCGACCCCGGAAGCTCCCAACCTGTCTTCGGTCCCGGCGGAGTATCACGACCCTAGGGGAGGTTTTTAGTAAAAGTAAGGTGCTTTCCTTACCCCCGCACCGCCATATGACTGCGCTATAGACCTCCTGCCAGGTGCCCCCTTACCCTCTAGTCGTCTGTATAACCTGTCTAGGCCCGAGCGTGAGTCCATGGAGGAGTACATCCGTGGATCCCTGGCCGGCGGAATCATTCATCCGTCGTCTTCCCCGGTGGGGGCGGGGTTCTTCTTTCTGGCCAAAAAAGACAAGTCTCTGCGGCCTTGTATTGATTACCGGGGCTTGAACAACATCACAGTCAAGAATAAATACCCGCTTCCCCTACTGGACTCCGCCTTCACGCCCCTCCATGGAGCCACCATATTTTCAAAATTGGATCTACGAAACGCATACCACCTGGTGCGCATAAGGGAGGGGGATGAGTGGAAGACAGCCTTCAAGACCCCCCTTGGCCACTTCGAGTACCTGGTTATGCCCTTCGGTCTTACTAACGCCCCCACTGTGTTCCAGGCCCTTATTAATGACATGCTTCGTGACTTTCTGAACCGCTTTGTCTTTGTGTACCTAGATGACATTCTGATTTTTTCTCAGTCCCCTCAGGAGCATCGCCGTCATGTGCGCCAGGTCCTCCAGCGTCTCCTTAATAACAAATTGTTTGTGAAAGCTGAGAAATGCGAGTTTCACGCAGAGGAGGTCAGTTTTTGGGTTTCATAGTGGGGAGTCGTGAGAGCCGACCCAGAGAAGATCCAGGCTGTCACGGATTGGCCAATTGCAAACGGCTCCAGAGGTTCATCAGCTTCGCAAACTTTTACAGACGGTTTATACAAGATTTTAGTAGGGTTATCTCGCCCCTTACTAAACTTACCTCTCCCTCTTTGCAGTTCACCTGGTCCCCCGAGGTGCAGTCGGCCTTCGAAAAACTCAAGAAGTTATTTACCTCCGCTCCCATCCTGCACCAGCCCGACCCCCTGTGCCAATTCATCGTGGAGGTGGACGCCTCCGACTCGGGAGTGGGGGCGGTGCTGTCTCAGAGGTTTGAACCCCATAATCGCCTCTGCCCCTGCGCCTTCTTCTCCCGTCGGTTGTCCTCGGCCGAGGTCAATTACGACATGGGGGACCGGGAACTCCTAGCCGTCAAGCTCGCCTTGGAGGAGTGGCATCATTGGCTAGAGGGAGCGGAGGAGCCGTTCGTGGTTTGGACCGACCACAAGAACCTGGAGTACATTCAGTCCGCCAAACGTCACAACTCCCGCCAGGCTCATTGGTCCTTGTTTTTCAGCCGCTTCAACTTTATCCTGACCTACCGGCCCGGCTCTCGGAACACCAAACCGGACGCCCTCTCCCGCCAATTCACCCTGGACGACGGCCCGGGTTCCACGGAAACCATCATTCCCTCCTCTTGTGTCGTCGCAGCAGTTCATTGGGAAATTGAGGACACTGTCCGAGCGGCCCAAAACGATCCTGACCCTGGTAAACTGTTTGTCCCCGATCCTGTTCGTTCCCAGGTGCTCCAGTGGGTCCACGCCTCCAGGTTCGACTGCCATCCCGGTGCGAGTCGCTCTCTCTCCCTGCTCAAGAGACACTTCTGGTGGCCGACTATGGACACGGACACCCGGGCTTTTGTGTCGGCCTGCCAGGTATGCGCTCGGGCCAAGGCCTCCCATTCACCCCCCTCTGGTCTCTTGTGTCCCCTCACAGTTCCCCGGCAGCCTTGGTCTCACATCGCGGTGGACTTTGTCACAGGACTACCTCCCTCCCAAGGGAACACAGTAATTCTCACCGTGGTGGACCGCTTCTCCAAGGCCGCCCACTTCGTAGCCCTGCCTAAGCTCCCTACGGCCAAGGAGACCGCTGACCAGCTTTTCCGATAGAGGTACACAGTTCACGTCCCAGGTGTGGCGGGCCTTCTGCAATGGCTTAGGGGCTACGGTCAGTCTCACGTCCGGCTTCCACCCGCAGTCGAATGGGCAGACGGAACGGGCCAACCAGGACCTAGAATCAGCCCTACGATGTACAGTATCCGCAAATCCCACAACCTGGAGTGCTTACCTGCCCTGGATAGGATATGCTCATAACTCCCTTGTGAGCTCAGCCACTGGTGTGTCCCCTTTCGAAGCCTCCCTAGGATACCAGCCCCCGCTCTTCCCCGCAGAGGAGAGAGACCTCGCTTTTCCGTCCATCCAGCATCACCTCCAACGCTGCCGCCGTGTGTGGAGCAAGACCAGGGTGGCCCTCATCCGGTGATTCTGATAATCTTAAATGGGCCCAGGAAGTGGGATGGTTTTGGACGAGAGCCAAACCATTTGGCCAGGTTGGTATGTGGGCGCCGGGACACCCACATACCCGTTGAAGACTGACTCCCGCAAGTTGTCTCCCCACTTCCTGGGCCCATTTAAGATTATCAGAATCATAAATCCGTCTGCTGTACGACTCCAGTTGCCCCCGTCTCTCCGGATCCATCCAACCTTCCATGTTTCCCAGATCAAACCGGTCCGGACCAGCGAACTGTCAATGCTCCGGTACAGTCGACCCTCTGCTTTGCCTCCTGCCCTGTCTTGGTCTCCGGCTTGCTTCTCGTCTCCTGCTCTGGCTCCCGCTCTCTGGATTACCCCTGCTCAGTCTTCCCTGGTCCTGTCCCTGGTCTCGTCGTGCTCCGGTCCTGGCAGTCTCCGCTCCCGCTCTGGTCCTGGTTCTCCTGCTCCTACCCTGCCCTACACCCGTCTGGTCTGCCTCCCGCTACCTACGTCCCGTGTATGATAAATGAACTATCTGAACTGTCTTTTGCACAAACTGTAAATAAACACTGTCAACTTGCCCGAGTCTGCATTCCTTGGTCCGCACCTGCATTAGCCATTACGACAGAGAACATTCTGTTCCACCTTGTGATGTCATGTGGTAATAAAGGAAGTGTTTCACTGTGTTTTTAAAATCTATACACCTTCATTAGAATCATTTGAATAATTTCAGCACTGGATTTCCCAATCTCTACTGAACTAAAGATCTTGAAAACTACCACATCACAAGGTGGAACAGAGCATTTTGAACTTTGGAAATGTAAACAGACTAATAACAAAAAGGTTACTCAAACATGTGTGAATGAAATAAAACAACTCCAGGTATGTTTTTGATGAGGTAACAACATTCTAACATGGCTTAAAGCTCACAAGAGTCAATTTTGTGTAATATAGGACCTTTAAGGCACTGGCAACACAGGTTCAGTTGTGATATTATTTTTTTATGAAGGTACAATTGTTACAAAAAGTTTGAATGCGTAAATGTTGATTTGTACACTGGTAAAGAAAACATTAATTTTTTTACACTTAAAAATATCCCCTCCCCGAACCGCAACCTTAACGTGGTGGAGGGGTTTGAGCACCCGAATGATCCTGGGAGCTATGTTGTCGGGGGCTTCATGCCCCTGGTAGGGTCACCCATGGCAAACAGGTCCTGGGAGACGGGTCTGACAAAGAGCGGTTCAGAAGCCCATCCAACGAGGCCGTTTACGTCGCCCGGACCAGCGTTACCGGGGCCCCACCCTGGAGCCAGGCCTGGGGTGGGTGCTCGGCAGCGAGTGCCTGGTGGCCGGGCATTTCCCCACGGGGCCCGGCCAGGCCCAGCCCGAAGGAACGACGTGGGGCCGTCCTCCTGTGGACCCACTACCTTCGAGAGGAGCCATGAGGGGCGGGTGCAGAGAGATCTGGGTGGCAGTCGAAGGCGGGGACCTCGACAACCGGATCTCCGGACATGGAGACTAGCTCTGGGGACATGGAATGTCACCTCGCTGGGGGGGAAGGAACCTGAGCTTGTGCGGGAGGTTGAGCGTTACCGGCTAGATATAGTCGGCCTCACCTCCACGCACAGCTTGGGCTCTGGAACCCAACTCCTTGAGAGGGGTTGGACTCTCCATTTCTCTGGCGTTGCCCGCGGGGAGCGGCGGCGAGCTGGTGTGGGCTGGCTCATTGCCCCACAGCTCAGCCACCACGTGTTGTACTTCACCCCGGTGAACAAGAGGGTCGCGTCCCTGCGCCTTTGGGTCGGGGACAGGTCTCTCACTGTTGTGTCAGCCTACGGGCCAAACAGCAGTGCGGAGTACCCGGCCTTCTTGGAGTCCCTGGGAGGGGTACTAGACAGTGCACCAACCGGAGACTCCGTTGTTCTCCTGGGGGACTGCAATGCCCATGTGGGTAATGACAGTGACACTTGGAGGGGCGTGATTGGGAGGAATGGCCTCCCCGATCTGAACCCGAGTGGTGTTTTGTTATTGGACTTCTGTGCTAGTCACAGTTTGTCCATAACAAACACCATGTTCGAGCACAAGGGTGTCCATCGGTGCACGTGGCACCAGGACACACTAGGTCAGAGGGCGATGATCGATTTTGTTGTCGTGTCATCTGATCTCCGGCCGCATGTCTTGGACACTCGGGTAAAGAGAGGGGCTGAGCTGTCAACTGATCACCTGGTGGTGAGTTGGATCCGCTGGCGGAGGAGGAAGCCGGACAGACCTGGCAGGCCCAAGCGCATCATGAGGGTCTGCTGGGAACGCCTGGCAGAGCCCTATGTCAGAGGGGTCTTCAACTTCCACCTCCGGGAGAGCTTCTCCTTGATCCCGGGGGAGGTTGGAGACATGGACTCCGAGTGGGCCATGTTCTCCACCTCTATTGTCGATGCGGCTGCTCGTAGTTGTGGTCGTAAGGTCTGCGGTGCTTGTCATGGCGGCAATCCCCGAACCTGGTGGTGAACACCGGAAGTAAGGGATGCCGTCAAGCTGAAGAAGGAGTCCTATCGAGCCTTGTTGGCTCGTGGAACTCCTGAGGCAGCTGATGAGTACCGGCGGGCCAAGCATGCCGCGGCTCGGGCAGTCACAGAGGCAAAAACTCGGGGTTGGGAGGAGTTCGGGGAGGCCATGGAGGAGGACTCTCGAATGGCCTCAAATGATTCTGGCAAACCGTCCGACGCCTCAGGAGGGGGAAGCAGTGCTTCACCAACACTGTTTACAGTGTGAGTGGAGAGCTGCTGACCTCGACTGGGGATGTTGTCGGGCGGTAGAAGGAATACTTTGAGGATCTCCTCAATCCCACTGTCACGTCTTCCAAGGAGGAAGCAGAAACTGGGGACCCGGAGGCGGACTCGTCCATCACCCTGGCTGAAGTCACTGAGGTGGTTGGCAAGCTCCTCGGTGGCAAGGCTCCGGGGGTGGACAAGATCCATCCTGAGTACCTCAAGTCTCTGGATGTTGTGGGGCTGTCTTGGCTGACACGTCTCTGCAACATCGCGTGGCGGTCAGGTACAGTACTTGTGGAATGGCAGACTGGGGTGGTGGTCCCTCTGTATAAGAAGGGGGACCGTAGGGTGTGTTCCAATTACAGGGGAATCACACTCCTCAGCCTTCCCGGTAAGGTCTATTCCAGGGTACTGGAGAGGAGAATCCGACCAATAGTCGAACCTCGGATTCAGGAGGAGCAGTGTGGTTTTTGTCCTGGTCGCGGAACACTGGACCAGCTCTATACTCTCCATCGGGTCCTTGAGGGTTCATGGGAGTTTGCCCAACCAGTCCACATGTGTTTTGTGGATCTTGAGAAGGCATTTGACCGTGTCCCTCGTGGTGTCCTTTGGGGGGTGCTCTGGGAGTATGGGGTCCGGGGCTCTTTGCTAAGGGCTGTCCGGTCCCTGTATGACCGGAGCAGGAGCTGTGTTTGCATTGCCGGCAGTAAGTCAGACCTGTTCCCGGTGCATGTTGGACTCCGCCAGGGCTGCCCTTTGTCACTGGTTCTGTTCATTATATTTATGGACAGAATTTCTAGGTGCAGCCAGGGGCCAGAGGGAGTCTGGTTTGGGAACCACAGTATTTAATCTCTGCTGTTTGCAGATGATGTTATCCTGATGGCTTCTTCGAGCCAAGACCTGCAGCAGGCACTGGGGCGGTTTGCAGCCGAGTGTGAAGCGGCTGGGATGAGAATCAGCTCCTCAGGTTACATGAGAGGAGCTCGGAGTAGAGCCGCTGCTTCTACACGTCGAGAGGAACCAGTTGAGGTGGCTCAGGCATCTGCTCAGGATGCCTCCTGGACGCCTCCCTAGGGAGGTGTTCTGGGCATGTCCCACCGGGAGGAGACCCCGGGGAAGACCCAGGACACACTGGAGGGACTATGTCTCACGGCTGGCCTGGGAACGCCTTGGGGTCCCACCGGAGGAGCTGGAGGACGTGTCCGGGGTGAGGGAAGTCTGGGAGTCCCTGCTTAGACTGCTGCCCTCGCGACCCGGCCCTGGATAAGCGGAAGAAAATGGATGGATGGACTTACAAATATTGTTTTCCAACAATGTTGTAAGCATGAAATAAGACATTGAGAAATTAGTTTGATTCATATTCCTTTGTCAAAATGATTTGTAAGCACTATGGCTGATTTGAACATGAAGACAGCAGGGGGTGGGGCTAGAGTTTATATACAGTAAAGGAGCAGCTAACCTGAATTCAGACAGTAGGTCACCATGTGATATTATGATGTGCATTATTAACCTTTTAAAACCTGTTATAGAGCTCATGGCCTGGTCACAGGCCATGAGCGTCACCCATACAAACAATCTACACATCAAATGAAGCCTACCGCGCTCGTCTTTCCGAATATGAAAACCATTATCACCTGCAATCACCAGAGTGCTGACAGGAAAGCCTTTTTTACAGAAAAGCAAAACAATTGGATTTGGACTTGTTCTGTCAAACATCAGCATTTTCCCAGAAGGTTGGTCTCATTCCTTACGAACAGGTCCAGAGAATATAATCCAGTGAAGAAATTATACCACAAAATAAATTGGATCCTCCATGTCGAATCTGCTGTAGGAAAGTATTCCAAATGTGAAATCTCCTCTGTCACTTTTTTGCATTTCCTTTGTTGATTTCAGGCATAATAAACTTCAGACAGTGCCTAACTTTGATTCTCAAAGCAAAACACACGCGTTAGCTTCTGATTGACACCAAGATTGGCCAATAAGGTGGGGGTTGTGAGTTACTGAAGCCCAAGACAGCAAATGAGCTCTACAGATGGCTGAAAGTTTATGCCCCACTCTTCCCCTTTGGAGAATCAACCAATTACATTACATGCGGTTAGTAATGTTTTCTCCTTACAGCCAATGAGCAGCTGAACACATGTACATGCTGTGGTTTTCCCTAAACAGACGGAGCATGCCGAGTGTGCAAGTAAACCGAGTGGATCCAGGAACTACGTGTGTAATTCCTGAGCATTTTAGACATTGTTTTTTTGCAACAGTTTTGCATTCTAAACATGACGAAATGGCCAAAAAAAATGGAAGTACGTGATCAAGGACACTTTGGATGTTTGTACCAATTATGCTAGAGCAGGGGTGGGCAAGCTTTTTTGGTTAAATAAACGCGACAGGAAAACTTTGAAAAGGTTTACCCTTACCTATTTTCATATAATTTGGTCACGTTTGATGGGCTGGATTAATAAACCCAAAGGGCCATATGTGGCCCATGGGCTGTAGTTTGCCCATGTCTGTACTAGAGGCATCTCAGACTTGAAGAGGCTTGTGTCAATGAGTGAAGATTCCATGGTGGACTCAGGAGTAGAGGACCTTCATTTTTTTAATTTATATTATATTTATATGTATATGTATGCATATGTGCTAGCAGCAGCTTAGCGTGAATGAGGTCAGAGGAAAGGGTTTAGTGTGAATCACATGAGAAAAGGGGCGGGGCATAGCATGAATCACATGACTGTTGCAGCAAAAAAGGGCGGGGCTTAGTGTGAATCATATAAGAAAATGGGCAGAGTGAATCACACATTGTCACAGTGGAAAGTGATGGGCTTAGCGGGAATCAAAACGACAAAAACAGGGGCAGAGTCTAGTATAAATCACATGACTGTTGCAGTGAAAAAAGGCGGGGCTTAGTGTAAATCAAAAGAAAAAAGGGGCAGGGTTTAGTAGGAATCACAATTGTCAAAGAGAATGAGATGGGCTTAGCATGAATCACATGACTGTCGCAGCAAAAAAGGCTTAGTGGGAATCACACGTGAAAAGGGGCCACAATGGGTTCTAAAATTTGAGGCCGGGCCAGGATTAATATATGAGATTTGGCTAGTAACATGTAGCTATGAATATGTTTTCCAAATGTATTAATTAGTATATGTTTGCGTATGTGCTAGCAGCTGGCTAGCTCATCTGGTAAATCTGGCTTTTACGTGGAGGCACCTGGGTTCGAAACCAGTCAGCCCAGGGTGCAATGAACAATCACAGCCATGATATAGCATGAATTACATGAGGAAAGGGACAGGGCATACCATGAATCACACGAAAGAAGGGGGGATGCTTAGCGTGAATCACATGACTGTCGCAGCGCATAAGGGCAGAACGTAATGTGAATCATATGAGAAAGGGGTCGGGCTTAGTGGGAATCACACAACTGTTGCATCGAAAAGGGGCAGGGTTTAGTGGGAATCACACAAGGAATGGGGTGGGCTTAGTATTCATATAAGAAAAGGGGCGGAGCTAGTGTGAATCACACAGTTGTTGCAGCGGGAATCAAATGTGAAAAGGGGCATGGTTTAGTATGAATCACAACTGTCACAGAGAATCAGGTGGGGCTTACCATGAATCAATAGTTCATAAAACAGAAGTTCATAGATTTGCACCCACATCAGTGCCACAGCTCCACTGTTGCAGGCAGAGCAACCACAAATCACCTGAAACATACGAGCTTTAAGTGAAAACTGGGACTGTATAACCCAAGATGCACGTCCCAATTTACGTGCTCACTGCGCATGGTCCCAGTAGGGCATCTTACGCCAATGAGCTAGTGTCTGACGCAATGGTGTACTCTATGTGAACCAGTGAACCATGAGGGAAAACCCGGTACTGCACTCAGGGCTCATCACTCCACCAGCAGTGTAGCGACAGACTCCTGCCTTAGCTTTGTTCAGTTCAGTTAATGGGTCAGGGGCCCAGGAATGATCAAGTTAACTCAATCACAGTGTTAAACTCAATGCCCAATGTGTAGCCTGCTCTGTAATAATCGCCTTTAGGAATCCTTTCTCCAAATTAACTGGAGTGGTGTTGTTGCAAAAAATGTAGGAGCCAATGTTTGTGACCACTCCTAATGTCACACTAGCCTTATTAGCAGGAAAAAGCCGGGGGGAAGTCCGCTAGCATAAGGCATTAATTAATGGTAACATATCTTTTTCTGAAAAAAACTTGTTGAAGTCTGGGGTTACAAAAGTATTATCTATGCAATTTACCCTGGTATATAACTTATTAAAAAGGTTAATAATTAACATCATAATAGCACATATAGGTGACATACTGTCTGAATTCGATTTAGCTACTCCTTTACTGTATATAAAACAGTTTACCTGTTGTCACAGCAACCCTGGTCCTCTCTAGCCCCGCCCCCTGCTTCAAATCAGCCGTTTGAAAAAGAAAAAAAAAACAATTCAAACCCCTAATACTGCCCTGACTCACAAGAATATAGGCGGAGGTAAACTGTGTTCAGCGCTGTGTGTGTGTCCCAGCTGGGATTGGCTACTGGCCCACCCTTTCTCTCTCAGCCTGTCTCTCCTCCTTCACTGTCCTCTCCTCATGCTCTACTACTGACCAGAGACAGCATGTTGTGTGTACCTGTGTCCAGCATCCCAGCGTCTCTGAGGCGGGACCCTGCAGGACTGTCCTTGTGTGGTGTAAGTACACATTTTTGCATTGACTCTTTGGCTCCTGAGATGTTGAGGACGAGGGGGTGGTTGTGAGTAAGGTGGTAGTGAGCAAGGCAAGTAGTGAGTGAAGGATTTGCTAGTTTCACTTTGATTTGCATTAACTTGAAATGTTATATTCTGATTAATTGTGTAAAATCAGCTATTTACTCTTCAATACTGTTTTTTTTTTTTTTGTATGAGTGCTCCTGTGTGTTTTTAAAGGAACTATATGTAGTATTTTTTTTTTACTGCAAGAACAAAAGCTACAATCACAACTGTTACTAGTGCTTTAACTTGCAGCTAGAGGACACATGCATATTTTCAGTATATAGACAGGCTATGCCTCATGTGAAAGCTCATAACTTCCAGAATTCACTCACTGAGCTGCAGAGGCTTCCCTAGCACTGATACATGATTGGCAGCAGGTGCTGAGGTTTACGTAGTGACAATTCAGATCATAAAGAGTGATTTAAACTAACTGGATTTCAGCGTTGAAACTGGCAACCTTTAGCAGATTTTTACAGGAACAGTTTGACGAGCCTGTCTCTGGTCTTCTCTTTGTAATGTACATGTTTACAAAGTTAGTTTCCTCCTCAGCCCTGACAGTAGGAGCAGGACTGGAGTAGACTACTGTGAGCTCAAAGGACTTCCCTTACTCTACGGGAGGATGGGAGGGCATCTGACACATAGCTAACACATGTTTACACAGGTTTAGTTTCCTCTTCAGCCCTGACAATAGGAGCAGGACTGAAGCAGACTACTGTGAGATCAAAGGACTTTCCTTACTCTAAAATAGATCAAAACACTGCAAACGTACAGCGCTGTTCTACCACAGCAAATCTACATCTAACAGTCTACTGCACCATACACGAGTTGTGTGTGACAAAATGTGCTGAATCACTGAAAAGTGACAACTCAAAATCACTTTCTTTGACCCCAAAGGGCAATTTAACTACATAGAGCATTCCTATATCAGGGGTGGGCAAACTTTGACAGAGGGGCCAGGCAGGATACATATATGTATATATTACATTATTTGGCCATGTAGCAAAGCATGAATATGCAAGGCTCATTGTACAAATTGTTTTCCAAATGCATTATTTTAAAAAATCGGAGAAAGACTTGCTAGCTTTTGCTAAATTGAATGCCAGTAAAACACTTGCCTTTGTACTTGACTCTTAAATTGCTGTTTACCAGTGAATTTTTTTTTACCGAGTCTGTAAATTGGCTGCCAACCTCTGAGCCTCAGCCCCCTGTTCCTGCGTTGACTGCTCACGAGCGTAGTTGGCATGCTTCGAAGCAATGTCATGGCTGATATTGCACTATTTGAAAACCACATGTTTATTGGCATATTAGCCATATAGCCTTTGATCGGACTTCAGTGAAAAAATATTTAGTTGTCCACTCCATATTAAACACTCGACGTTCACTACCGGATTAATAAGCCCAAAGGGCCGTGTGTGGCCCCGGGCCGTAGTTTACCCACCCTTGCATTAGATCCTGTGTCAGGACAGTTTGAGGACAGTAGCAGCTCTCAGGACAAAAGTGCCCCTCTTCTGTGTTCTCTGTGTCCTGCAACATCATAGCAACCTGCAGGGTGATCTCTGGAGACTCAACAGGAAAGCCTCTCCTAAGCATCTCTCTCACTCTGCTCTGTTGTTTCAGTCGATGATGAGACAGGCTATTCCCTTGAAGTATTTCCTCTGGAACATCCTCTGCCATATTTGACGTAGAAAGCCTGGTGCATTGTTATAAAAAAGTTGTACCATTTCAGAGCCAGCTAGCTGGCATAGCTGTGTTCAAGCAGATTCAAAATCCCCAAAATCTTAAGTAGAATATGTATTTATTTATTTTAAGTTAAAAACTGCTCAATGTGCCAGCCAGTCAGCTGCAAGAGCAGCCAACCACAACCATGGCAACCGCAGGACCAGATATGACATTTAAAGTTGGACTGTGTAACTGGAGGAGTCCACTACAACCACCTACTTGTTGCATGAAAATGTTTTTGCTTTGCAAGGAATTGTCACTGCTTTAGTGCTCAAAAATAAGTGATTAGGCTTGCCTCTCCACAGATCTGACCTGTAACTTGAGGTGTAACTTGGCAGGACTTGGCATTTGGATGGGACAAAAAAAGGGCCAACACAGAAAGAAGAAAATCACAAGATCAGTTTTTCATGTGGCAATCTTGTCTCATGAGGTCTTATGGCACAAGATCCCATCCCAAGTCCCATTCCTACTATATCATCTATAATACCACTGATGGTGTTGATGAATATTCCTGCAATATTCCTAAAGGCTGTGGTTTTATGTGGGTTCAATCGGAGTTTCCTACTGAGGGAAAGAGTGCATTTATGGGAAGTGTTTAAGAAGCTATGTTTGGCTGACAGTGAGAGACCGGTGACAATAGGTAAATACAGTCTCCCTTATTGAGCTTAGAGAACTGATTCCACCTCCACACAGGACAATTATGGGACACTTGTCAAGGCTCTTGGAGAGTCAAAATAGCGGCACACTGGACTGCATTGTTGTTGTTGATTACACTGTCCATCCAATTGACCAGCCTCCTGACCTCCGTGTACAAGCCAGTATTCTTCTCTGTGGTGTGCTGATGGAACTGTGTGGGAGAATTCTCTGTTTAAAGAGGAGGTATTGTGCAAAATTGACTTTTGTTGTTCCTTCCTCAAAAACATGCCTGAAGAGGTTTTAGATGTCACTAGCACTCTTTGAACTCTCCTTATGAATAGCTATACAATTCTGTCAGAAATGTTACACAAACAATACACTACAACTTCACAAACCTAATGCGATGTGCAGTAGTTTCATTAGCGGGGTGTTTGCTAATTGTGTTGTGATGTCACTCTGGTATTATTGTAGAAAGTGATAGCATTATTAATAGAATAGTTATCCTTTGGTTGTTTGATTTGGATAATGAAGGACTTCTATGGAGTGGGGTAGCTGGGAATGAATTTTGAATGTATTGTGGCTTTAACATACAAATATACAATTTATTTTACAAAAAATGTTCTCGTCTTATCAGTGCACTTAGGGTCAAATACGTGGTTGTATCATTGAAATCATTGTGAGATCTTTTGCTAATGCCACGCCCCACTTTCAGTTGTTGCATGGGGCATGTGTTTAGTTGACCACCAATCTTTTTAGTTGATTACACTCCTAATTATTTAAGCTTGAGGTAACCATATTTTTTCCCATATGAGTATATTGCACAAGCCACACACTGGCACTGAATGAGACGGCTGTGGTCTGTCTGCAGCTAATAATAAAGTCTTTGATCGACTGCCAGCCTCAGAAGAAAGATCTGAATTTTGTAACAATTTGATCCTTATTTCGATACACAGGTCACAGTTTGATTCAATTTTGATTTTTGCTGGGTCTCAGAAGAACTAAAACCTTTTACAATGATTTGCTATATGAAACAGAACTTTTCTAAACACAATATATTATCCTACTGCTTTAAAGCAATCTATATGTGATAAGTCAGGAGTGTATTATATTTGGTTTAAGGTTTAAGTGATTTAGGATACAGCAATTAATTTTTCAATCACTGTAATTACAAGAAAAGCTTTACAGGACTGTATCAGAGCTGGGCACAAACTTTCCAAACAGAAATCAAAATTAAACTGAGATTGTGGTGTTTGCCCCAAAACTAATCCATTGCTTGGGCTTGTGTTGGGTCCTCTGTCCTCTTATTGTTGACCTGCAGTGAGGAATCATATGGCAGAACTCATTGGTTCTGTCATAAAGCCCAGCTTTTTTTTCTTCTTTCCTCTTTAACACAGTTTAAGACTAGACTGAAAACCCACCTCTTCTGCCTGGAATTTAAAGATTCTATATTACACTAAACTGACTCTTGTGAGGTTTAAGACATGTTATAATGTTGTTACCTCCTAAAAACATACCTGGAGTTGTGTTTTGTTTCGTTCACACATGTTTATTAGTTTGTCTACATCTCCTCCAAAGTTCAAAATGCTCTGTTCAAAATGCTCTGTTTAGAAAGTTCAAAATGCTCACTGGTTACATGTTCTGACACACTTGGGCCTCACCTGTGGCAATTAAAAGGCAGGTAGTTAGTACAGAAGGTGTTGCATATGTGACGAGGAACCTTTGACCGTGTTAAGGAAATGCATAAAAATAAATGGCATTTGAAGTGCATCTTTTTGAGTACTGCACTCACTTTTTGGAAACGCATCTGAAACGGCACCAAAACATTTGCAACCTAGTGGCTTTGTGGCACAGGGTCACCTGGCCTCTACACCAGGTATGTTTGTGATGAGGAAACAACATTATAACATAGATCAAAAATAGTGTAATATGGGTCCTTTAATACTAGCAAGACACTATGTCTTAGTGTTTTAATGTTCTTTTCCAATGTTTCGTTTTATCCATATTTTATATAGCCAAATGTAATGTAAAATGAATGTAACTACTTTTTAATCTTGTTAATTAACCATCTCTATATTTATTACATATTCAAGTTACAAATATTGCATATGGATGTGCATAGATATGAAAAAAATGGCTATGTAACTGTGTATCTCCTGATGAACTGACATTTTAAGACAGTCATACCTTTTAATTTACCTTGTGGCGGGCCACATTTGGCGCCCCCGCGCCTTGAGTTTGACACATGTGCCCTACAAGTTCGGCAGTTCGCCCAGGGGCAGAAGTTGACATTCTACTTTAGACCTAACATTTAATATCTAAAGTTATGTTGTGTTGTCTTCTTTAGACCTGGCAGCACAGGTGAATAGGAAAACACAGAAAACAGTTTAAATGTGTGTTGCCATGTTTGCAATACAGGAGAGGAGGTGAGAGGGAAGAGGAAGGAGAGAGAGGAGAAGATGAGAGAGAGAGGAGGATAGAGTAAGGATGACAGGGGAGAGGAGAGAGAGATGAGAGGGAGGAGATGATCTATCCTCTATCCTCTTCTCTCCCATCTCCCCCTTTCTCTCCTTCCTCTTCCTTCTCTCCATCCTCTCTCCTCTGCCCCATCTTCCTTCTCATTTTTTCCCCCTCTCTTTCTCCTCTCCTCTCTCCCTCCTCTCTTCATCTCCCCCCACCCTCCTCTTCTCCTCTGTCTCTCCCTCCCCTTCTCCTTTTCCTCTCACCTCATCTCTCTCCCTCTCTCATCTTCTCCCCTTTCTCCCCTCTCATCTCTCTCTCCCTTCCTCCTTACTCCCTCTCTCTGCCTCCTCTCATATCTCTCCTGTTTTCTCTCTTCTCCCCCCCACTCTATACTCTTCCCTCTCATTTTCTCCTCTCTTTGCTTCCTCTTCCCTTCTCTTGTCTCTTCTCCCTCCTCCTCTTATCCTCTCTTTCCCTCCTTTTCTCATCTCACTCTCTCTTCTCCCTTTCCTCTCCCTCCATCTCCTTTCTCTCCCTCCTTTTCCCCTCTCTCTTTTCTGTCTTTGCTCTATCCCTCCTCTTTCCTCTTATATCTCTCCCTCTCCTCTCTCTCTCCTCTCTTCCCTGTCCTCTTGTCCTTTCTCTCCATCTGCTTCCCTCTCATCTTTCCATCTCCCTTTCTCCTCTTCTTTCTCTCTCTTATTCTCTCTCCCTCCTTTCTGCTCTCACCACTCCTCTCTCTTTCTCTCCTCTTCTCCTCTTTCTCTCTCTCTCCCTTATCTTCCCTCTCTCTCCTCTTCTCCCTCCTCTTCTCCTTTCTCTCCTCCTTGGCTTCTCACTCTACCCCCGTCTCTCTCTCTCTCCCCCTCTCTGCTTCCCTCTCATCTTCTCCTCCCTCTCTTCCCTCCCCTGCTTATCGTTTTTCCTCTAGTGCAGGCTCATTACTTGGTTGCGAGTGGACATAGGAGACAGCACTCACTTTTAATGAGGCCGCAGTGCAACTCACTTCTCTAAGGATCCTTACGCACTTAGGGGACTATCTTTTTCACACCAGAAACTGGGTCTAAACTGGCCTGTTACTGACCCATCCACAGTAATAGGCTCCTTGCAGCTACAATGTTTTTAATGAGCTTTTTACGCGTTATAGAACTGCTCCCTTGCCATAAGCTCAATAAGTCGCCATTGTTTGTACGGTTATTGGCTTTTAAACATGCTCTACATTTTTACATACTTTTTGCTCTCATGATTCAGAATCACACGTTAATATAAGCATGCAGCTTTAATGAAGTTGTGAACTTAAAATCAGCCCAGGGTTCTGTGAGACAGAGGCAAATGATAACTATCAGGACTATTAGGATTACTGAAACCTGTGTGAATGAAGCTAACAAGCTAAATACAACAAAGATCTCATGAATGACTCTTAAGACGGGATTCTACTCAAGTCAGTAAGCTACTCCAAAATAAGAAGTAGGCTTTATTTGAAGTTAAAAGGACAAAACATTAACCTGGTCAAGGTTAATGTTGTAGCACTCTTAATGAAGGTCTACTCATCAGTCTGGAACTGTTCTCACTGACAGTGATCAGGAAAACGCAGAGTGTCATGATGAAAGTTTGGTCTGACTGATCAAAGCGTCACAAAAGCGGACGGAAAATCTAACTTTTGTTATACAATTGAAAGAAAAGCACAAACATCTTTCCTGTCCACAAATGCACAAAACCTTCTCCTCTCTGTTTTTCACAAGCAAAATAGTCTATATTTTTTGTTAAAATAGGCTGAAGTACGTCAAACACCATGTTTGAGCACAAAGGTGTCCATCGGTGCACGTGGCACCAGGACACTCTAGGTCGAGGTCGATGATCGACTTTGTTGTCGTATCGTCTGATCTCCGACCACGTGTCTTGGACACTCGGGTGAAGAGAGGGGCTGAGCTGTCAACTGATCACCACCTGGTGGTGAGTTGGATCCGCTGGCAGAGGAGGAAGCCGGACAGACCTGGCAGGCCCAAGCGCATCATGAGGGTCTGCTGGGAACGTCTGGCGGAGCCCTCTGTCAGAGGGGTCTTCAACTCCTACCTCCGGGAGAGCTTCTCCCTGATCCCGGGGGAGGTTGGAGACATGGACTCCGAGTGGGCCATGTTCTCCACCTCTATTGTCGATGCGGCTGCTCGTAGTTGTGGTCGTAAGGTCTGCGGTGCTTGTCGTGGCGGCAATCCCCGAACCCGGTGGTGGACACCGGAAGTAAGGGATGCCGTCAAGCTGAAGAAGGAGTCCTATCGAGCCTTGTTGGCTCGTGGGACTCCTGAGGCAGCTGATGAGCACCGGCGGGCCAAGCGTGCCGCGGCTCGAGCAGTCACAGAGGCAAAAACTCAGGGTTGGGAGGAGTTCGGGGAGGCCATGGAGGAGGACTATTGGACGGCCTCAAAAAGATTCTGGCAAACCGTCCGACGCCTCAGGAGGAGGAAGCAGTGCTTCACCAACACTGTTTACAGTGCGGGTGGAGAGCTGCTGACGTCGACTGGGGATGTTGTCGGGCGGTGGAAGGAATACTTTGAGGATCTCCTCAATCCCACTGTCACGTCTTCCGAGGAGGAAGCAGAAACTGGGGTCCCGGAGGCGGACTTGTCCATCACCCTGGCTGAAGTCACTGAGGTGGTTGGCAAGCTCCTCGGTGGCAAGGCTCCGGGGGTGGACGAGATCCGTCCTGAGTACCTCAAGTCTCTGGATGTTGTGGAACTGTCTTGGCTGACACATCTCTGCAACATCGCGTGGCGGTCGGGGACAGTACCTGTGGAATGGCAGACTGGGGTGGTGGTCCCCCTGTATAAGAAGGGGGACCGGAGGGTGTGTTCCAATTACAGGGGAATCACACTCCTCAGCCCTCCCGGTAAGGTCTATTCCAGGGTACTGGAGAGGAGAAGCCGACCGATAGTCGAACCTCGGATTCAGGAGGAGCAGTGTGGTTTTCGTCCTGGTCGCGAAACACTGGACCACCTCTATACTTTCCATCGGGTCCTTGAGGGTTCATGGGAGTATGCCCAACCAGTCCACATGTGTTTTGTGGATCTGGAGAAGGCATTCGACCGTGTCCCTCGTGGTGTCCTTTGGGGGGTGCTCTGGGAGTATGGGGTCCGGGGCTCTTTGCTAAGGGCTGTCCGGTCCCTCTATGACCGGAGCAGGAGCTGTGTTCGCATTGCCGGCAGTAAGTCAGACCTGTTCCCGGTGCATGTTGGACTCCACCAGGGCTGCCCTTTGTCACCGGTTCTGTTCATTATATTTATGGACAGAATTTCTAGGCGCAGCCAGGGGCCGGAGGGGGTCTAGTTCGGGAACCACAGTATTTCATTTCTGCTGTTTGCAGATGATGTTATCCTGATGGCTTCTTTGAGCCAGGACCTGCAGCAGGCACTGGGGCGGTTTGCAGCCGAGTGTGAAGCGGCTGGGATGAGAATCAGCTCCTCCAAATCCGAGGCCATGGTTCTCGACCGGAACAAGGTGGTTTGCCCTCTCCGGGTGGGTGGTGAGTCTCTGCCTCAAGTGGAGGAGTTAAAGTATCTCGGGGTCTTGTTCACGAGTGAGGGAAGGATGGAGCGTGAGATTGACACGCGGATCGGTGCAGCGTCTGCAGTGATGCGGTCGCTGTATCGGTCCTTTGTGGTGAAGAAGGAGCTGAGCCCAAAGGCAAAGCTGTCGATTTACCAGTCAATCTTCCTACCCTCACCTATGGTCATGAGCTCTGGGTAATGACCGAAAGGACAAGGTCGCGGATACAAGCGGCCGAAATGGGTTTCCTCCGCAGGGTGGCCGGGCGCACCCTTAGGGATAGGGTGAGGAGCTCGGTCACACGGGAGGAGCTCGGAGTAGAGCCGCTGCTCCTACACATCGAGAGGAACCAGTTGAGGTGGCTCGGGCATCTGCTTAGGATGCCTCCTGGACGCCTCCCTAGGGAGGTGTTCTGGGCATGTCCCACCGGGAGGAGGCCCCGGGGAAGACCCAGGACACGCTGGAGGGACTATGTCTCTCGACTGGCCTGGGAACGCCTTGGGGTCCCACCGGAGGAGCTGGAGGACGTGTCCAGGGTGAGGGAAGTCTGGGAGTCCCTGCTTAGACTGCTGCCCCCACGACCCGGCCCCGGATAAGCGGAAGAAGATGGATGGATGGACGTCTATTGGTCTCGCCATGTTTGTTTTTTTTTTTGTTTAGGCACTTCACCTTTGGCTACGCCTAAACAACAATGCGGCCCTGTGATTGGTCCAATCCAATCTCAATCGCAACAGAGGCAGCATACCAAGATAGATTCTCGTGACTTTTCATCTTGCTGGCCAGTTTAACAAAACACGAATAATGCACAAAATTTTAGATTTTATGTGCAGTGAACAGTGTCCCAGTGAGAAGACTAACCAACTTTGACCCAGATAACAACACTGTAACAGTACTGTAAAATATATCAGTACTTAAGTAGGTGTAAATGAGAAGTACCAGCCAGCTTTACTTACATCAGTGCACTAACCCCTGGGAGATCTATCTTGTATAGAAATGATCGGTAGTATATGGAACATTCCTTCAGTCTGGTTAAACCTCACATTAGAATCAAGTTGTGTGTATTTAAATGTGCACTTCTGTTAAATGTCTTCAGCTATATTGCCCTGGGTGGGGCAGGTGAGGTTAGTGCTAATGTCATTGGAATTTCCCCACTGTGGGACTAATAAAGGCATATCTTATCTTTTATTAAGCTTTTTCCTGCCTGGCCCTTCTCACACTCCCCAGTACACATGCTGTTTGAGTCTTATGTCAGCACTTTTTTCACCCCACCCCCACCCCATGAGCATGTGAGTACAGTGACCTATAACAGTTTATTGTCCAGTTGGGCAAATGTTTTCTCTTTGAACTGGGATCCTATTTTTATTTTTATTTTTTTTGCTTTGCTTGGAATATTCCATAGTGTGGCATTAAACATTCCATTTTACATGTATTCAGTTTTAGGTTTTTATTGCTCAAAAATACCTTGAAAAAGTAGCATTCTTAATGTGAGTAGGCTTGCCTCTCCACAGTTCTGACATATACCTTGGCTTGATGGTGTCACGTGTGTCTCTATGGAAATAGATATTGTTACGACCCAGCTCAGCTAGGAAAAGGGGAAGGTCGCTGGTGTGGACGGGCTTGACCTGAGAGACAGGTCGAGTGGATACGGAGAGACGGGGGATAACTGGATGGCGGACGGATTAATGATCTTGGTAATCTTGAACGGACCAAGAAAACAGGGGTCAGCTTGCGGGAATCGGTCTTCAAGGGGATGATTTTGGACGACAGCCACACCATCTGGCCGGGCCGGTACTCAGGAGCCGGGACACGGTGACGATCAGCCGCTGCCTTGGTGTGGGCTCCCGCTCGGAGGAGTGCGGTCCTGGTTTTCCTCCAGACCCTGCGACAGCGCTGGAGGTGATGCTGAATGGAGGGAACCGCCAGGTTCCTCTCTTCTGTCGGAAAGAGCGGGGGCTGATATCCGAGGGACGCCTGGAAGGGAGACATGCCTGTGGCCAAGCTTACTAGGGCGTTATGGGCGTATTCGATCCAGGGCAGGTAGGAGCTCCAGGCCACAGGGTTCGCGGAGACTACATACCGCAGGGCCGACTCCAGGTCCTGGTTGGCCCACTCGGTCTGCCCATTCGACTGCGGGTGGAAACCAGACGTAAGGCTGATCAAAGCACCCAGACCCTCGCAGAAGGCGTGCCACACCTGGGACGTGAACTGGGTGCCCCGGTCCGACACGATGTCTGCTGGGATGCCGTGGAGCCGGAAGACATGGTTGGTGAGTTGGTCGGCAGTTTCTTTGGCGGACGGGAGCTTGGGCAGGGCAATGAAGTGGGCGGCCTTGGAGAAGCGATCCACCACGTTCAGGATAACCGTATTCCCCTGGGAGGAAAGAAGGCCAGTGACGAAATCCACCACCACATGGGACCAAGGCCGCCTTGGAACTGCGAGGGGATGTAAGAGACCGGAAGGTGGTGAATGAGAGGCCTTTGCCTGGGCACATACCTGGCAGGCCGACACGTAGGCCCGAGTGTCCTTGTCCATAGTGGGCCACCAGAAGTGTTGCTTGAGCAAGGAGAGGGAGCAACTGACACTGGGATGGCAGGCGAACTTGGAGCCCTGGACCCACTCAAGCACCTGAGAACGGACAGATTTAGGTACAAAGAGTTTACCTGGCGGGCCGTTACCTGGGTCGGGTTCTGGGCCGCCCGGACAGTGTCCTCTATCTCCCAATGGACGGCGGCCACCACACAGGAGGGAGGAAAGATGGTTTCGGCGGAGGTGGCAGTCTATTCCGACGTGAACTGACGAGAGAGGGCATCGGGCTTGATATTCCAGGATCCGGGACGGTAGGTGAGGGTGAAATTAAAGCGACTGCAGAACAGGGACCAGCGAGCTTGACGAGAGTTCAGGCGCTTAGTGGATTGAACATACTCGAGATTCTTGTGGTCCGTCCACACCACGAATGGCTGTTCCGCCTCCTCAAGCCAGTGGCACCACTCCTCCAAGGCGAGCTTCACGGCCAACAGCTCCCGGTCCCCCACATCGTAGTTGGCCTCGGCCGGGGACAGACGACGGGAGAAGAAGGCACAGGGGAAGAGGCGGTTATGGGGGTCAAACCGTTGGAACCGGACGGCCCCTACTCCCTTGTCCGACGCATCCACCTCCACAATGAATTGGCGTGAGGGGTCAAGTTGGTGGAGGATGGGGGCGGAGGTAAACAATTTCTTGAGCCTGACAAAGGCGGATTGCGCTTCAGGGGACCAGGAAAACTGTAACGAGGGAGAGGTGAGTTTAGTAAGGGGCGATATGATTCCACTGAAATCTCTTATGAACCGTCTGTAAAAGTTAGCGAAGCCGATGAACCGCTGGACCAAATTAATTCTTACCCATTCGAAGAGACCCCAGGGGGTGATAAAAGCAGTGAGGGGCTGGCTTGACTCTTCCAGGAAGCCCTGGTGATACGCCTTGCCTTCCCTTGTGCGAGGACTGAAAAACCAGGCACTTCCCTTCAGACTTTTCAACATGTCCTGTACGTGGGGAATTGGGTGATGGTCTGGTATTGACTTTTTGTTGAACTCTCTAAAGTCACAACACAAGCGAACGCCGCCGTCTTTCTTTCGCACACAGACAATGGGACTAGAATATGATGACTTAGATTTGGTTATCCATCATTTCAGTCTTATTTTTAACTGCAAAGAGGGAATTGTCCCAACATCATACTCATCCCGTGCAAATGCATGTCTTTCCTCCCTCAATAACTGCCTAACTTTTTCCTGAGCTGTTTGAGGGAGATGGTCGAGGGCAACTAGAGGCTCCCACATGTCCATAGGATCATTAACGGCAATATCCATTTCTTTTGTTTCACTATTAACCATTTTTGTGTTATGTTTCTTTATGTCTAGGTCTGTTGCTACCTGGCTGATTGAGTCTCATATCAGCAGGATAGATCGTTTTGGCTCTCTGTGTCTGTCCCAAAACTGTTTTAGCTTGCAGCTGAATGTCATGACTGGTACAGTTTGTAATGGGGATGGTGAGCATGGACCGGCACCCTTTCTTTAACTGCACTACCCCACTCTGCATCTGTAACCCATCTGGTAACTGAATGTACTGGTTTAGCTCAAACAGTACATCCTGCGTATTCGTGAGTGTACCTGCCCTGACAAAACATTTAACTGCTTTGGTTTTGCCCGCTGGAATGGTCACTGTCTCACTGCCTATTTTGACTGTGCCTTCCCCCAATCCATCATCTCCATTTTGCATCACCTTCAGAAAAACCTCTTTTTACAACTGAATAAGAAGGCTGCACTGACTGCTTCAGTGATGGCACATGAGGGTTCAATACCCATTCTAAGGACATGCTCAATCACATTAAACCCAATGATCGGCTGCTCTGCCACCTCAGGTCCCTTTGCCACCAACACTGGAACGAGAAGCTCTACTGGTTGACCACTGTCTGTACGTAGCTTAAAGGTAACTTCCATCCACCCAGAGATCGGAATTGGCATCTTGTTTATTGCCCTCCCATCCATTACACCTGAACCCATTAACTCAGGTAGGTCCCTGACGGTTGTTTTTGACATGTTATCTTGCCTCCAGGCCTCATTCATTAGGCACACCTGTGACCCAGTGTCCCACAAAGCTTTGGTCTCTACATCATTAAGAGAGCAGCTAATGACATATTTCTTTCCAATCAAATTGAGCAGCTGTGTTCTATGATTTGGGGACAGTAAGCCAATACTGACTGTTTCTTGTTCCTGTGGCATCTCTGTTTTAGCAGCTAGTTTGGTCTCTACCTTTTGAATGCTGTCAGTGTCTAGCTTGTACAAATCTTGGGTGTCAAATTGTGTGGGTGTGGTTGTGACAGTACTAGAAGACATGTCAATTTGCCCAGTCTATTTACCAGGTCTTTTTCCAGTTCTGCAGTCCCGTGACAAGTGACCACTCATCCCACATTTGGGTTGGTGTGATCTGTGGTTTGGGTGTTTTACCCTTTATTGGTAGGGCAGGAAGACATGCTTGACTGTCCACACTTGCTACTGTCACCTCTGGAACTGCTTCTACTTGAAGTTCTCTGATTTTGGGTTCTGTCACATGCTTTTTAAACTTTTGATGTCTCTCCCATTCAAGACTGGCTGCTGCATTAATTTTGGTAATCAGTAGCTCATCTGTGACAGCGGGGTCCTCCAGGTAGTGTTTTAGTTGGTATTTCACATCAGCACTAATCAGCCCTGTTTCCACAGCCCTCATGAAACTTCCTCTAAAACAGCTGTACTGCAGGGCTGTACTGCTCTTCAATGCCAGGCTCTTTGGATGCCACTAGCAGTCTTTCTTTCACCTCAATAGCACGAAACAGGAAGTTCTGCGGTGACTCACTACTGTCCTGCGTGAGGTTTATTAAGCGATTGTACAGGACAGTGGAACTGTCCTCCTTGTAATGCCCTGGTAGGATTGTACGCAGCTGTGACAGGCTGAGATCAGATTTGATCTCCAGCATATCATGTAAACTCAGGCCTGGGCTCACTGCTCTGGCGTATTGTTTTTGTAAACTCGCCAGTGCTTCTGTATCCTGACTGGTGCTGACGTCTGCCACTGTATTCTGTGGGGGCAGTTCGGCTGGTGTAGCATTGTTAGCATACGCGATTAGCTTTAGCAGAAATGTGCGTGCTATGTCCTCTTCTTCACTTTCAATGATCTTTTCAACTTGCCCACTTATCAGTCTTATCAGCATGTGTTTTCTGATGGCTTTGCTGAATCTATCTTGACAAAAGAACACACAACCTTTAGCTGTTCAAGCTGTAGTTGCACCAAAGCCTCACTTTGCTTATCCTGTAGCAACTCAAACTCCATTCTGTTTTTTTTTTTTCTTCCTCAGTCTTGACTCACCTTCTTTTATACCGCTGAACCATCCTCTGCTACCAAGTGGATAGCGTCAAGCAACTGCATTCATGTTCACATTCATTGTTGTTACTTATCTCTCTCTGTCTCTCTCTCATTCCCGGCATGTGGCTCCATATCTAAACTGCTCAAAAACAGTGACCGCCACGCGCCAGTATATTACAGCATTGGTTTCAAACATTATGTACTTCCACTGAAAACAGTCTTTGTAGACATTTTAAGTAAATAAAATACATCACTTTCAAATTAAAATAAATTAATTAAATTAAATTAATATTTTATTAAAATAAAATATTGCTGGGGGTGTCCAATTAACTTCATGAAAATGTCCCTTTTCCCACACTAGAATGGTCCAGAATATGGCATGAAACGTATATATCTTCATGGCAACAAGTGGGTCACATCATCAAGCAAAGTTACCGGTTAGATCTGAAGAGAAGTGAGTCCTATTATGGCAAGAATGTATTAAAGTGTAAATAAACAGTAAATCAACTTTTTTTGCTCATAAACTGTGTATATGGTTTTGATAGCATCATCTACTATTTCTATTCATTTTTTGCAATTTTAGTGCAAATTATGTACATTTTGCAGCTTCACATTCAAGTATTGTGTCACCTCATACAAGACTGCCTTAATTACAGCCAGGTTTTTACACAAACTCCTGGCTGCATGGGCGGATATCTGTTCTTATACCTCCAAACCCTGCCTCTCCCCCCTCCCCTTACTCTCCTCTTTAGTCCTCCAGGTATTGCCCAGCTTAGCAGTTCTATTTTAAATGTGGACGTGGAAGGAGTTTAGGTGTTTAGTCCCACTTTAAGTAACATAAGATACAATGGACATTTACCAGAGAGCAAGAATGTGTGCGTTTCTCTTTTATGCTTTTAATGCCATACTATGTAACATTCCAGGCACAGCAATAACAGCTTTAAGGAGACATGCAGGTACTGGACCACCTATCAGCAAAGTTACAGAGTGCACCTTTAATGTCATGATATGAGAGAAAACAATAGCATGTATATGTCATGACCCATGTTATTCCTGCTCCCTGTTTTGCCTCCTGTCTTGTTCCTTCCCCTCCCTCACCTGCCTGAGCCGGAGCTGGGCGGAGCTCCTGGCTCCTCCCGCGTGCACCTGGAACCCATCAGCGCAATCAACGCCACCTGCCGCGGGATAAGAGGAGCCAGGACCAGACACTCGGTGCCAGATTGTCCGCATGTCAACGTGATTGTCTTGCTTGTCCTTGTATTTTGTATTTTTGCTCACTGTTACCTCGCTTATTGGATTTTGTGCTACCCTCCAGATCTTGCTCCCTGGACCATCCCGGCTCCCTCGCTCCCGGCTCTGCTCCGACCCTGCTGCCCAGCCCTGGTACAGTCTGTCTTGTCTTGCCTCTGCACTCCACATCACTGGACCCTGTCTCGCACCCTGCTCCTCGTTCTGGCTCTGCTTGCCTTGACTCCGTCCCTGCACTCCACGACCCCGGACCCTGGCTTGCACTCTGCTCCCTGCCCCTGTACTGCCCGCACCGTCGTCTCCTTCCCACTCCACGTTCTGCCCCGGGACTCTGGCCTGCACCTCGCCCATCGCTCATCGCCAGATCTACCTTCATTATTGTTCAATTTATGACTTATTGTAAATAAACACTTTCCCCGAGTCCTGCACGTCTTGGTCCAATCCGCCTGTATTACAACAGAACGATCTGGCCAAAAGATGGAACAAGCAGACTCGGGGTCAGATCTCTCGCCCCCCCAGGTGTTCTCTCACCACGGAATAATCATCGGACAACATGACCAAACCATTCAGATTCTGTTGGAGTGCAACCAGTCTCTGTCCCAGCAGGTGGCCCAACTAAACACTCAAGTCACCGCGCTGCTCGCTCCCTCGGCTCCAGCTGCCGCCACCACCACAAGGGCCACGGCACCATCGAGCCCCCTGGAGTCGAGGGGCACGGACCCGGACCCCTATTCAGGTCAGCCCAGCCTCTGTCGGGGCTTCCTGTTTCAGTGTATGTCTATGTTTCAGCAGTGCCCAGCCCGCTTTATGTCTGACGCTGCAAAGACTCGCTATATATGCGGACTGTTAAGAGGGAGAACGCTCCAGTGGGCAGAAGCTAAATTTGCTAAGACTGTGCTAAACCAGATAAACTTTGAGGACTTTCTGAAGGATTTTAAACTAGTATTTGACCACCCGCATTACCAGGCGGACGCTGCTTCCCGCCTGCTCAGCCTGATCCAGGGATCTAAGTCGGTAGCGGACTATAGAATAGAATTTTGGACTTTTGCCGCTGAGGTGGATTGGACTGACAGCGCCTTAAAAGCTGTATTTTTAAAGGGACTTAACAACCGACTAAAGGATGAACTAGTTTCCCGTGACGAGCCTCTCGACTTGAGAACGCTGATTGCCCTAACGAACAGGATTTATAGCCGTTTGCAAACACGCCGGAAAGAGAGACGCCACTCGCCAGCCCGGACTGAGAGATGCCATTCACCCGCCGGGCCCGAGGGACGCCATCCACCTATCCGGACCGGGGGGCGCTCCTCTTCACTGCCCACCGGGGAACTCATGCAGCTGGGTCGTGCTCACCTCTCAGCCAAAGAGCGTCTGCGTCGCCGCCTGGCGGGGGAGTGCCTTTATTGCGGCAAGAAGGGGCACTACTTCGTCTCCTGTCCGGTTTGGCCAAAAGACCGGGCCCACCAGTAGCCCTGGGAGTACTGGTGGGTCAGCAGGCCATCCCAGAGAAAGACAATAAATTGTTACTCCAGGCCACGCTGTGCTTTCGCTCAGAGACTTTACCTGTTTTAGCCCTAGTCGATTCCAGAGCCGAGGAGGACTTTATTGATCAGCGGGTGGCCGAGCAGTGGGGAATGACTCTGGAGCCTTTGGAGTGTCCCCTCACTGCACTAGCTCTTAACGGACAAGTTTTAGTTCAAGTCACCTTGATTTTATCCGGCAACCACCATGAGTCCCGCAGCTTCCATGTGATCTCCTCCCCTTCCTCCCCATTGGTCCTGGGTTATCCATGGCTAAAGACTCATAACCCTACTATCGACTGGGTCCGGAGGAGGGTGTCGGGGTGGAGCTCCTCTTGCCACACCCGTTGCCTCCAATCTGCTCTGTTGCCTGCTGGGGGGGCTACCTCCACTTTCGACCAGTCTCCCGAGGCGCCGGATCTCTCCTCGATTCTAGAGGACTACCACGACCTGAGGGAGGTTTTTAGTAAGAGTCGGGTGCTCTCACTCCCTCCTCACCGCCCTTATGACTTTGCCATCGACCTTTTGCCTGGAGCCCCGGGGGGCAGGGTTTTTCTTCATGGCCCAAAAGGACAAGACCCTGCATCCCTGTATCGATTATCGAGGTCTCAACAACATCACCGTTAAAAATAAATACCCCCTTCCACTCCTCGACTCCGCATTCACACCACTTCATGGAGACATCATCTTCACCAAATTGGATTTCTGCCTATCACCTGGTGCGCATTAGGGAGGGGGGCGAGTGGAAGACCGCTTTCAAAACCCCTCTAGGTCATTTTGAATATCTGGTAATGCCTTTTGGTCTGACTAACGCTCTCGTGGTTTTCCAGGCGTTAATTAATGACGTCCTTTGGGACTTCCTGAACCGTTTTGTATTTGTTTACCTAGATGACATTCTTATTTTCGCCCAGTCTCTGCAGGACCACCAGCACCATGTCCGTTTGGTTCTCCAACGCCTCCTCGAGAATAAACTTTATGTAAAAGCAGAAAAGTGTGAGTTCCATGCGGAGGAGGTTGGCTTTATGGAGTTTATTGTAGGAAGGGGTCAGAAGATAACAGACCCGGAAAAGATTAAGGCGGTTACCAATTGGCCCACTCCTAGTAACCGTAACAGCTCCAACGGTTCATTGGGTTCGCCAACTTTTATGGGAGGTTCATCCGGGATTTTAGCCGAGTTGTTTCACCCCTCACTAAACTCACTTCTCCTTCCCAGCAGTTTATCTGGTCCCCTGAAGCCCAATCAGCCTTTGATCATCTGAAGAGCCTGTTCACCTCCGCCCCCATCCTGCACCAGCCCGACCCCTCTCACCAGTTCATCGTGGAGGTAGATGCATCGGACACCGGCGTGGGAGCCGTCCTCTCCCAGAGGTTTGAACTTAAAAACTGCCTTTTTCCATGTGCCTTCTTTTCTTGTCATTTATCCCCGGCAGAAAGCAATTATGACGTGGGGGATCGTGAACTGCTAGCGGTTAAACTCGCCCTGGAGGAATAGCGCCACTGGCTGGTGGGGGTGGAACTTTTTTGGTCTGGACAGACCATAAAAATCTCTCGTACATTCAGTCAGCTAAACGTCTTAACTCTTGCCAAGCCTGTTGGTCCCTGTTCTTCAGTCGATTTGATTTTACCCTCACTTACCACCCGGGGACTCGCAATGTTTAGCCCGATGCCCTGTCCCATCAGTTCGCCCAGGAGGAGAGTTCCACCGCCCCGGAGCCCATCATTCCGTCCTTCCGAGTCGTAGCAGCCGTCCGGTGGGAGATTGAGGACCTGGTCCGGGAGGCCCAACGGAACGACCCCGACCCAGGTAATGGCCCACCTGGCACATTATTTGTCCCTGATCCTGTGCGTTCCCAGGTCCTGGAATGGATCCACTGCTCCCGGTTCACCTGTCACCCCGGAACCAACCGCACACTCACCCTGTTGAAACGACACTTTTGGTGGCCCACCGTCGACAAGGATACTAGGGCCTATCTTTCCGCGTGCCAGGTGTGTGCCAGGGGTAAGGCCTCCCATTCGCCGCCGTCTGGTCTGCTTCATCCGCTTCCTGTTCCAAGGTGTCCGTGGTTACATGTGGCGGTGGATTTTGTAACCGGTCTTCCTCCGTCCCAGGGCAACACCGTTATCCTCGCCATTGTCGACCGTTTCTCTAAGGCTGCTCACTTTGTTGCCCTGCCCAAGCTTCCCACTACCAAGGAGACTGCTGACCACCTCACCCACCAGGTCTTCCGTCTCCACGGAATCCCGTCCGACATTGTGTCCGACCAAGGCACGCAATTCACCTCCCAGGTGTGGCGCGCCTTCTGTGAGGGCCTGGGCGCGTCCGTTGGTCCAGTCCGCCTGCATTATGACAGTATACTGTTGTACCATACTGTTGTACCATTTTATGATAGACTATAAAATTTATAAAATGCCCTTCTATGTGCTTAGTAAGCCAAGTTTTTGTTGATCCTTGAGCAAAAAATTAACCAGATCATGCCTGTTGCGTCACAGGCCTAGATGCAAAGAGTTTAAAGAAAATAAATTACTATAATGACTAAGTCCCAATCGTAAAGTTACATTTGGAACTGTATGGAAGTGGTACAATAGTTAATGCAATGCAATCAGTATTAACTATTGTAATGCTGATTTATGCTTTATTACAAAAACATTGGACATGTCCAAGTTATAATAATTTTGTGTTTTGGTTCTCAAAATTATTATCCAATCCAAACGCAGAATGAGCCTCAAATGAGTCTCTCATTTGGGTTACCAGTTTCAGTGCTGAAATTCAGATCTAAAAATCTAAAAGGGCTCTGTTATTCTGGAGTTTGAGCTTTTACATGAGGCCTGTCCATATACTGAGAATGAGAAAACTTTTATGTGTCCTGTATCTACAAGTTAAGGCAGTTGTGATTGTAGTACCTTTTTAAAAAACAACAACAAACAAACAAAAACCAGCAAGAGTGCAGAGTACATGCAGTTCATTTAATGGATCATATTCTGACTCTCAGTAATGAAACATCTTGCTATGCCCCTCTTCACCTCTCCCCTCTTCATATGGATGAGCAGGTAGTGCCAGGCTGCCTCTCCATTGGCAGCTGTCCGCTATCGTGCCTTGAAAGCAGCCCTCACACTCCGGCTGGATATAGAGGCTTTTCTCAGGGATCTCCTGGCCCTTTGCTCATGTAACGGGCCAGAACAAAGGGCTGATTCAGGCGGCCATCTCTTGTATGTGCTGCTTCCCTGATCAATATCCCATTACAGAGGAGGGCTTTTGCTCTGTGCTGTGGAGGGGGGACGTAAGCTTTGCCCAGGTTGGAGTGAACAGATGTCCGTGCTTTTTCTTCTTCCGCATCACTTTGTTTGGTGTGCGTTAAAGTGGAACTAAACACTAAATTGACTTTTGTAGATACTAAACTGTACATATGTTGTTTTAGCACCGTCTACTGTTCCTAGTTCTTTTTTGGCCATTCTAGTGCAAACTAGATAAAGTTGCAGCATTGTGGCCATCACGCACGACTACCATGATTACATCCAGATGTTTTCTGATTACAAATATCTCACAGGAGGGGTGGAGTTTGAAGGGTGGATACCTGTTAGACCAATCACACTGTTTCCCATATGTCCAGACCCAGCCCCTTCTCCACCCTCACACTACCCTTTAGTCATCCAGACCCTACTCCTTCTCCCTGTCACTGTTTTCTTTAGTTCTTCAGGTACTGCCCAGTTTAGAAGCTCTATTGGAAATGGGCATTTGTGGGTGGATTTAGTCTCAAGATCTTGATCTAGATCTGAGATTTGTCCAATCATAGGCATCTCTTAAAGGAGACATGTTTATTCTAACAAAAAACAAACAAACAAACAAAAAAAACCCAAAAAACCAAAAAAACCAAAACATGTTTACAAATACCTTTTCTACTTAATTTTAACAATATTTTCTGACACATGTTTTAGCATCAAATAGTATCAGGGTATCAATATATGTATAATAACACTAACTTAAATGTTTTCCCCATGTCCTCATATGTTTCCCCCAAGTGCACAACATTCCCATAAAATTGAAGCTTCATATTGTGCTGATGTCTGCTATATAGTTATTATCTATGACACCCGTGAATCATTATGTTAAGGACATTTTAAATCACAATATTTAATTAAAATTACTTAATTAAAGAAAACAAATTTACTGACTTCTAGGTTGGAAAATTGCAGGCCCAATGGGAGACAGTTCCCACTTGCCCCTTTACAATCCAGTGTTTTGAACATCATCACAATAAAGAGCCACTCTGCTGAACGCTCTGCAGATCACACTGGCAAGCAGATCTTTTTTTTTCCCCAAAATAGTTACACAATGCTGCCAAATCCTATGTTTATCATTGATTAACTGATTATTAAAATTGGAGAACAACGTAAGTACAGAGCAGTGGGCATATACTGATCTTTCTTATTTTATTTTGCCTAATAGGGCTCCTTTAAAACTATTGTACAACAGATTATGTGGAACATTACTGGTGACATTAAGCTTAAATATTAAAGTTTGGGATATTTATTATGCATTTTACCACCACCAGAAAAGTGACGGAGTGCACCTATAATCTTAAGCCAGGATCTTTAGCTGGAGGACAAGCATGCATAAGCCATTCTGCTATTTGAATTTTAATGTATTTACAGAACCATATATACTGTACATGTGAGAAGAGGCTGATCTCTGAGGTGGAGAGTTCTGTGCCCTTGACATATGACTGTAGTGCTAATCTCCCCTTGCTCTCAAACCCGCTATGATTGGCTGAGAACAGGCAGATCCTGAAGCTGATTGGCTGAGGAGGAAGGGGCTAGCACATTAGTGTAATGTCAGAACATACTCCAGTCTGGACTATGGACCTAGCTCAACATCTGGAGACAATACACAATCAAATATATTTTAATAACGGACTAAATATCTGTTAAATCACAGGACATCCAATGTGGGGGATCATGTGGTTTTTGCCAGGAACGTATGGCATAAAATTAACAAGCAACACTAAACTCTTATTTATCTCAGGTAAAGAAGTTAGTTATTTTGGAGAGGAGATGTCTTCTGCATGTGAGAGACACGTGATATAAATTAGCATCTATGGTTGCCTCTTTTGAGTTTCGTTTTACATAGACTACCATTGACAAAATGAACTTTGTATCACAGAGAGGATATTACACTTCTATGTGATATTAACTGCTAACACATAACATATTTAGATTACCATGTTACTTTTTATTGTTTTGAAAATAAAGGTTTGTGAAGTTGTTTTGTGTCCTGCTGTTATATGGAAAATTGCTGTCTGGCAATTGACGCAGGATTGTGGGCTCAGCTTTGAACAGAATCGTTCTGTTAACTGTAAGGAGGATACGAATAAGGTCTGAGAGAAATCACTAAATTCCTCAAACATGCATGGATGACATAGCAAACCTCTTCAGGCACCTTTTTGATGAGGGAACAGCATAATACTATGGTGTTACAATACCCAATCTTATTCAGTGTATCAAAATGATTTCAAAAACCTGTCAAGGAAGGTCCATTCACATATCTCTTCACATGTCGCAGTAGCACATGACTCGAGTTTTCAAAGTAACTTCTCGTGCGAAGTATTTCAGAAGCTGCTAGAATCCAGTGGTCATGCTGCTCCGGTTAGAGCCTGATCTCATTAGACCCTCCTTGATTCTACAAGGACCACTCTGCCTCTGCTCACACCCTCAGTTCTGGGGACCCTCCTCCCTCCGCTCACTGCCCAGACAGGAGCCTCTGTTCTTGGGACCCTCCTCTCTCTTCTCACAGCCCAGACAGGTGCCTCAGTTCCGGGGACCCTCCTCTCTCTCCACTCTCTGCCCAGACTGGAGCTTCTGTTCTGAGGACTCTCCTGGATAGTAAACTCTGCTGCTGATCTGCTTCACATTCTTTTTCTTGGTTGGAGTAAAAATGGAAGAACAGTCATGCACAGTTGGTGAGAATTTTGTTTACTGTGTGGACTGTGTGGCAAATAGTGCACCTTTAAAGTCCACAGCCTTTCAACTGGATTACTTTTAGAGAATTGTAGATCAAGTATCTCTTTGCTAGCATGTTGGTAAGTGGCCACGTTAATTTTGCCATTCCAAAGTGCTTCTTTAGCTATAGCCACTGCACAAGCACTACCTGACTGTCTGTAAAGTAATTTCCACTCAGCACAGGCTTATCTGAGTGTTACCATGGAAAGTTATCCAGCTGCTCAACCTTGAGATATTGGAATTTATAGTCTTGGTTTTATTCTTTGAAGAAGTACTGAAAAAATTACATTAGAAATTGTTGTTTTGAAAATTGGTTTGATAATTATTGTGGCATCAGAATGGGTAGTGAGTATAGAATCATTTCCGTAATTTTGAAATAAAGATTTTTTTTTGTAGGGAGTGTTTGTTGTCATGTGCTGTCCTTCTCCTCTGACCTGCTGTAATCCTCATGAAGCTGCTGCACTGCCCTCTGCTGGTAGAAGAAATGTGTGCGTTTTAGTGGATGTTCTGTTTCACTTGTCTTGGCTCGTACTTTTGGTACGAGTTATGAATGAATCACCTTGTTGAAACATCTTTGCTTCTCTGTGCAACAGGAGATATTGTAGACATTCAGGTAAAAACACAACCACAATTTCTCTAGTGAAAATTGTGGTTGTGCCTCAGGCAAGACACTTCACCCACATTGCTAAGTGTAAATGTCAGTCTGCCCAAGGACAGCTGTGGCTACAATAGCAGTTTACGCCCAAAGAGTGTGGAGAGAATGAATAGATGCTGGAAAAAAAATTCCAATGCATTAAGGTATTAATTATTCAACTAAAATATAGGTAAATAGCCAAACTAGCTGGCAGCTCTGTTTAATTACAATACAGAGTGTACATGAGAAGAAAACGTATATCTTAAAACATATCTTAAAAACGTAAAACAAAAACCTGACACTAATCAAACAACTAGATATTTATTTGAACAAGTAATAATACAAAAAAGCCACATACACAAGATAGATATGAACCTTTCCTGAATAGCTTTAGAATGGTCTTGAGCTGTATCAGAACATGTAAAAGAACATACTAAAATTGAATGTTGAAAATGAAATTTTATTGGCTAAATAATGTGTGTGTGTTTTTTTAAAAACTATTATCATGGTATTGGAATCAGTATTGAGTATCGAGTCTATTCCTTTGTTTCAAAACTGAACTTGAAATTTCAATATCAACATTACTGTGTCCACCTCTATAACATCTTGTGTGTTGTCTTTTGCAGATGAGTCTGGGGACGAGGAGCAGGCGTCTCAGTCAGACCAGGCCGAGGTGCAGGGGACCCTGAAGCTCCTGGGTAGTAAGTTGGAGGACCTGAGCACATGTAATGAGCTGATCGCCAAGCACGGTGCCGCACTGCAGAGGTCACTCACTGAACTAGAGGCTCTCAGGGGCCAGCTGGAGGGCTCAGAGAAGATCAAGGCCGTCAACGAGAGGGCCACACTCTTCCGCATCACCTCCAATGCTATGATCAATGTGAGTACTATAACCGCTCTGGCCAATCAATAATCAATAACCCTATAATCAATATGAGTTAGGGTTGTCAAAAGTTATCGACAATCAGATTCTAATCAATACTGAAACTAGTTTCCAAATGACATACTCATTCAAACAGGTACTAAAAATCTCACTTTCATGCTGTATAGTACCACTTATCTAGAGACATTTATATCTGCCTTATTCTATCTTGATAAGAGAAACTTATCCAAGATAAGTTCAGCCAGCTTTGTAGTACAGGCCTCTGGTGGCTATCCACAATGAATTAGGCAGTGTTCATAAATTTTTATTAGTTTCACTGAGAAGGTATATGGACCTAAAAACTAGAAGGAGCACTTTCTGGAGAAATTCAAATTCGTGACCAGCAGGGTCATGAATTTGAATCTCCTATTTGAGCTCACAATAGGAGACTGAATAAGTAGGATTAAATACATGTATAAATCAAACAAAATACAACTTCAGGTATGTTTTTTTAAAGGAATAACATAATGACCTATTTAAATGTTTTTTTCATAACACTGGCCATTTAAATTATGCATATTTCCTGATTTGGTTTACAGCTAGTAGTGAACTATGACTTCACAGTAAGGAAAATGCCTCAGTTTATTTGAGACCCCTGTAATTTATTCAATTATTTTAGAAAGAAAGAAAGAAACACATCATCAATTCTAGGGGAGTCCATTCACAGACCCCTAGTGCCAGCCGCTTCTGTCCTCCCGGCTCTTACACCCCAGTTCATGGGCATGTCCCAGGTCTCACCCAGCGCAGAGTGAGAGGGTTCACACTGACATGCGATCTGACAGCGGATCTGTCAGCAGACAGGAATAGCCCTATCCACAGCACCACCACGCCCTCCCCTGCCCCTCACTCCTCCCTACCCTCATACACCACCCTCCTCACCATCAACACGTCCTCCCCTGCCCCTCACCCCTCCCTTCCCTACACACAACACTCTCCTCACCATCTCCCCTCCCTCCTCTGGAGTGACCCAGCCCTTTGCTCCTTACTTCAGTCTTGCACAGTGAACACTCGGATACACAGGAGCTGACTGGAGGATCGGTAAGTGAAGATTCCCCATAGACCCTGCCCCACCAGCAGGTAGGGCCACACTGGTGCTGCATGACCACTGCTCTGGCCAGGCTCTGTCCTTTACAGCAAACAGAGCTGATAATGTTGTTCCCTTAAACATAGATGTATTTTGCTTCATTTGTGCAAAATGTAATAGTGTCATGTCTGTTTATTGACACTTCATTAATCCAGCTTATTAGGTCATCTAGTTTGAACCTGTTTTAATTATCCCTGAATTGTTACATCACAGATCAGAAATTGAAGACTCCTGTCAGATTTTAAGTCCATAAACTATCACTGGTTTAGTTCTGAGCATGTCTGTGGTTAAATTGTGTTCACAACAAACACATGGCATAGAATTTATTTTTTTATTGTTCATTCATGATACTGACAGTACCATCAAGAGTGAAATGTCCATTTTAAGTGTCATGTGTCTCTGTTACATATTTCCAACAGTTTGAAGTGAAGAGCTGCTCTGAAATACTGTTTACTGAAATTGGGCTAGAGCAGAAAAGAGTAGCTTTACTATGACTTAAAAATAAAGTCTACACAAACAGTAAAAACCTGTTGAACGAGTGTGCTGCTCCTGCCTAATCCGGTCTGCTCCTCTCTGCTCATGTAAGCTCCTGTCTGCTCCTGTCTACTTCAGAGCACTGTCCTGGGGGAGAGGCTGTGGACTGTGAGAGGGGTAATGAACCAAGAGAGGGTTCTAGAGTGGAGTAGAAGCCGCGTGTAGTGTTGTGATTTTAAAGATTTTATGCATTAAGTGTAAGTATTTTTTGCTTATCTTAGAATAGTTGATCATTTAAATTAGATTAGATAGAGTGTTATTAAGGTTGGACGGACAGAGGGAAAATAAATAAAATACTGAAACAGCAATAATCCTATATTGAAAATTTGGACAAAGAAGAGATTTCAAGATATTTTTCAAAAAGCGCATATTGCCTATATTAAGTAGGGATGTAGCAATAACCAAAATAAAATAATTTTTTTGTTGCAGCAGCAGCAGCTAAAACAATAGAGGAAGCTACATAAACCGTGATCCTTTAGTCCATTTCATTGCAGACAGTAGGAGGAAATAACTGTTTTAAAGAACTTTTCTTGTCTTAATACTTGACAGTAATACAGCGACAAAAGCTTGTCAAGGCTTTTTAAAATAACAAGGTAGCATTTCTTTAAGTCTGTTAGCATCTCCACAGTATTGATATAAATATTGTACCTTAAGATGAGTACTGTGACAATATTGTACTGTGAGATTTGCATATCGTTACATCCCTAATATTAGGGTCAGTGATCTCTGCGTAGGGTTGGTTAGACGCAGCAGAGACAGAGGGACAGACTGGTGCAACATGTGATGCTTTAAAAACAAAATGAAAACATTATTTTTTTCACAGTCTTACTTTAGAGTCTACCACTATATCGGTGTGTTGTACTTTAAATATATAGTTTAATTACTCTGGAAACAGCAAGCATGAGAATTAAAACCTAGGGTTAGAGGTTGGAAGCAGTTTGCACTGTTGTTACTTGCCTCCACCCTCCACCTGTCCCTGCTGACCGCTGTTGCAAACTCTTACAGAAGTAATGGTCCTAAAGTAGACCTGACCAAAACAAGCTCACGATCTGGATATGGGCACCCAGATGCTGCACTGAGGTTCCCTAAGCAGTACTGAAGGATGGGTCAAATGCAGAGAACACATTTATTTACAGAGACAGTATAGTGTACCTTAACCTTCAATAACTGTATTCCTTAGGTTTGGAGGAGCAGCGGGTGTCTGACAGTCACTGTTTTATGTTTAGTAAACAGTATGTATAGTATTTTATTTTGGCTTTTTAACAGTTCTTCCAAGTTCATTTTATGACTGTATACCATTGGTTGCTTAGTCAAGATGGAGTCTTAATCAAACAATTTTTTATTATAGTCATGGTTTTATTTGGATAAATGATTTATTTGAACAACAGCCAAGAGGAGAGAGCATGGGGTTAATTAACTGGAGTTCTGGGAGTCAATTGGGAGTGCATTTTTTCTGTTTCTCTGAATATTACCTAGTTTGGTGGAATAGTACATGCAATTAATATTTATCATAATTTTACATCAGTTAAAGCTACCATCTGTGACTTTATTAGTGTTATTGTTATAGTGTTATTCACCTGTGCAGACCAAAGCTGACAGACAGACAGCAGTAATGTAGATGGCATCAAGTGATTATATGTGAGAATATGTGAGGGGTAGGTTGGCCAGTCTAACAAAAACACAGAAAGTAGCAGTGAGTTTTAAAACAGAATCCCTTTACCTATGTCATCAACACAGAAAATTGCAGAGAACATGTATGCAAAAGGACCATTTATTACTGACAAGGTAAATAGTGATTTAACAAAGGTGTTATAATTTATTTATATTAGTCTAATCACAACTAGAGTGCACTAGTGCTTGGTAATGATTATGGAATTACCTATATGTGTCATCTGTGCTGCCCATGTCCAACCAGGAAGCGAAATTATAAACATCATCAAAATGTAATAATTTATATTTAATTTTGTTTTATTATATTAACTATTAATTGCTAACACATAACATATTTAGATCACCATGTTTCCTTTTATTGTTTTGAAAATGCTATATTCATTGAAATCAACGTATAACCCCAATTCCAATGAAGTTGGGACGCTGTGTAACTTAAAAGAAATATAGAATACAATGATTTGCAAATCCTTTTTAACCAACATTGAACTGAATAAACTACAAAGACATGATATTTAAACTAATTTAAACTATTTTAAACTTTATTATTTTTATGCAAATATTCACTTGTTTTCAATTTGATGCCTGCAACACATTCCAATAAAGATGGAACAGGAGCAACAAAAGAATGGCAAAGTTGAGGAATACTTAAAATATACCTGTTTGAAACATTCCACAGGTGAACGGGTTAATTGGAAACAGGTGAGTGCCATGATTGGGTATAAAAAGGAGCATCCTGGAAGAGCTCAGTCATTCACAAACAAGGATGGGGTGAGCAAATAGTCCAACAGTCTAAGAAAAACATTTCTCAATGTATAATTGCAAGGAATTTAGGGATTTCATCATCTATGGTTCATAATATCATCAAAATATTCAGAGAATGCTGAGAAATCTCTACACATAAGTGGCAAGGCCGAAAGCCAACATTGAATGCCTGTGACCTTCAATCCCTCAGGTGGTACTGTATTAAAAACAGACATGAATTTGTAAAGGATATTACCACATGTGCTCAGAAACACTTCAGGAAACCATTGTCAGTTAACACAGTTTGTCGCCACATCTCCAAGTGCAAGTTAAAACTGTACCATGCAAAGCAAAGCTATATATCAACAACACTCAGAGCTTTTCTGGGCCTGAGCTCACCTGAGATGGACTGACTCAAAGTGGAAAAGTGTGCTGTGGTCTGACGAGTCCACATTTCAAATTGTTTTTGGAAATCATGGACGTCGTGTCCTGTGGGCCAAAGAGGAAAAGGACCATCTGGATTGTTATCAGCGCAAAGTTCAAAAGCCAGCATTTCATCGTCACTGCCTCCCCTGGGTAGAGCTGACCACAACATTCTCCATCTTGAGCCTGTGTACCAGCCCATTGTGCACAGACAGCCTGTGGTGTCCCGTGTGGTGAAGAAGTGGACTGCTGAGAGTGAGGAGGCTCTGAGAGACTGCTTTGACACCACAGTGTGGACAGAGCTCTGTGACCCACACGGAGAGGACATCAATGCAATGACTGATTGCATCACGGACTACATAAACTTCAGTTTTGAAAACATCGTTCCCTCCCAGACGGTGCGGTGTTTTCTGAACAAGCCGTGGATTAACCCTGACATAAAAGCTCTGCTGAAGGAGAAGAAGTGAGTTTTTAGGTCAGGGACCAAGGCGGAGCTGAAGGCTGTACAGAAGAAGCTGAGGAGGAAAATCAGGACAAGCCAAGCCAGCCATAAGAGAAGGATAGAGCGACAGCTACAGGAGAAGAACATCCAGGGGGTGTGGAGAAGTCTAAAGACTATCTAAGGCTTCAAAGCACCTCCTGCCCAGACGGAGGGGGACCTGCTGTGGGTGAACGACCTCAATTCTCACTTCCTGAGATTTGATCAATCACCCACCCCTCCCCCATCAGCTGCCTGCTCTCCCCTCCCCGGCTGGATAATGGGGTACTCCCGCACCTCTGCCTCTGCTCTTCAGCCCACCAGTACACATAGACTCACACATCCTCCCAGCCTGCCACTGTCATTTTCTACAGCCCAGGTGAGACTGGAGCTCAAGTCTGGAGCTGGAGCTCATGATCCAAGATGGCGCCACGTACGGTCGCCCTGGTGATTTGGTGCGCTGTGTGTTTTTTGTTTTTGTGTGTTTCTTATGTGTCTGCGTGCTCTTACACCCGTGAAGAGCTCTTAAATATCAGAACAACAACTCCTGTTGATCTACTGCCAGTCTTTATAGTACCTGCAGTAGATTTTGTTTACTCTTTGGGCAAAAGAGTGAGGCGGCGAAGACAAGGAAAGCGGGCAGGGGCCTTGGTGCGCCTCCGGAGACGCGGCGCTCGCACGCCCCTACCTGGAATTTTCCTGTCTAACGTTCGCTCACTCAGCAACAAGACGGACGAACTGGCGCTGCTGATGAGGAGAAACAAAGACTTCTCTTCCTCTTGCGTCTTATGCTTTACGGAGACATGGCTCAACGAGCGTATCCCGGACTGTGCGCTTCAACTGGAGGGATTCCAGCTCCTCCGCGCAGACAGACAACGGGGACTCTCCGGGGGAAAGACGAAAGGTAGAGGTGTCTACATCAACAACGCCTGGTGTATGGATGTGACTGTGATCTCCCAACATTGCTCTCCCGCCGTGGAATATCTTTTCATTAACTGTAGGCCTTTCTATTCTCCACGTGAGTTCACTTCATTCATTCTGGCCACTGTTTACATCCCTCCGTGCGCGGACACGCATGAGGCCCAGCGCGTGCTCGCGGAGCAGATTCTGGATGTGGAGCGAACCTTCCCGGACTCTTTACTGATCATCCTGGGGGAATTTAATAAGGGAAATCTGAGCCAGGAAGTGCCCAAATATAAACAGTTTATTAATTGCCCGACGAGAGAGCAGAAGACGCTGGATCACTGTTACACAACAGTCAGTGGAGCCTACAGAGCCGTGCCCCGCGCTGCTCTAGGGTTCTCTGATCACGTAATGGTTCGCCTCATCCCTGCTTAAAAACAACGGCTGAAACTCTCCAAACCTGCTGTGAGGACTTCTAAGAAGTGGACCAGTGAGGCTGTGGAGGAGCTTCGCACATGTTTGGACACTACAGACTGGGATGTGTTCAAGGCTGCCACAGACAGTTTGGATGAGTACACAGACACTGTGACGTCATACATTCAGTTCTGTGAGGACAGCATCATTCCATCATGCACCAGGGTGACTTTTAACAATGACAAACCCTGGTTCACACCCAGACTGAGACACTTGAGGAGGGAAAAGGAGATGGCTTTCAGGGCAGAAGATCGTGAGGGCTACAGGCGTTGCAAGTATGCGTTTAGCAAAGAGGTGGAAAAGGCTAAAGCGAAGTACAATACACGTCTGGAGCAGCAATTCTCCACCAACGACTCTGCTTCTGTCTGGAGAGGGCTTAGGCAAATCACCAACTACAGGCCCAAAGCCCCTCCCGCCGTGGACAACAAACAACTAGCAGAAAAGTTAAACGTCTTTTATGCGAGGTTTGAAGTTTCACACCCCTCCCCCTCCTCCCTCACCATCATGGACATTACCTCCAAACCCACCTCGGACCCCCCCTCCTCTCCCACTGCCCTCACAGTTGTGGAGCAGGACGTGACTAAGCTTTTCAGGAAGCAGAATCCCCGTAAGGCAGCGGGCCCAGACGGTGTCTCTCCTTCCATCCTTAGACACTGTGCTGAGGAACTGGCTCCTGTCTTCACGGACATTTTTAACACCTCCCTGGAGTCATGTCATGTCCCAGCCTGCTTCAAGCTGTCCACCATTGTCCCCGTCCCCAAGAAGCCCAGGATGACCGGACTTAATGACTACAGACCTGTGGCGCTGACGTCTGTAGTCATGAAGTCATTTGAGTGCCTGGTCCTGCACCACCTCAAGTCCCTCACCTCCCCCCTCCTGGACCCTCTACAGTTTGCCTACAGAGCCAATCGGTCTGTGGACGACGCCATTAACCTGGCCCTTCACTTCATCCTCCAGCATCTGGACTCCCCGGGAACCTACGCCAGGATCCTGTTTGTGGACTTCAGCTCTGCATTCAACACCATCCTCCCTGCTCTGCTCCAGGACAAGCTCGCTCAGCTCAACGTGCCTGACTCCACCTGCAGGTGGATCACTGACTTCCTGACAGACAGGAGACAGCGCGTGCGGCTGGGGAAGAATGTCTCGGACACTCGGACTATCAGCACAGGACCTCCACAGGGCTGTGTACTTTCTCCCCTGCTCTTCTCCCTGTACACCAACTGCTGCACTTCCAGCCACGACTCCGTCAAACTGGTTAAGTTTGCGGATGACACCACCCTCATCGGACTCATCTCGGACAGCGATGAGTCTGCCTACAGGAGGGAGGTGGACCGGCTGGTGTCCTGGTGCAGCAGCAACAACCTGGAGCTCAACGCCCAGAAGACAGTGGAGATGATTGTGGACTTCAGGAAAATCACAGCCCCCCTGCCTCCCCTCACCCTGACGGACTCCCCCATCACCACTGTGGACTCTTTCCGCTTCCTGGGCACCTGCATCACCCAGGATCTCAAATGGGAGCCGACCATCAGCTCCCTCATCAAGAAAGCCCAGCAGAGGATGTTCCACCTGCGGCAGCTGAGGAATCTCAAGCTGCCAGTCCAGATGATGGTGCAGTTTTACACTTCCATCATTGAGTCCATCCTCACCTCCTCCATCACTGTTTGGTTCGCTGGGACCACTGCCAGGGACAGACAGACTGCAGCGCATTGTGCGCTCTGCTGAGAAGGTGATTGGCTGCAGCCTTCCATCTATACAGGACCTGTACGTCTCCAGGACTCGGGGGCAAGCAGGCCGTATAGCAGCTGACACTTCTCACCCTGGACATGGACTATTTGAGCCACTTCCCTCTGGCAGGAGGCTACGGTCCATTGGGACCAGAACCTCTCGCCATGAGAACAGTTTCTTCCCCTCTGCTGTTTGTCTCATGAACACTTTATAATATCTGCACTAAACTGGACACTTTATAACACCGGTCACTTTAATAAGCCACTTTGCACTGTTGTTTTGATGCTGCTGTTGTATATATTTTCTCCCGTTAAGTATTTCATTTGATTTTTTAAGCATATCTTTTTAACTTTGTGCATGCCCTTATTTGTATTTGTATTTATTCAGTGTGTTTATGTTGCACTTTTTCACCGAAGCAAGTTCCTAGTTTGTGAACTGTGTTCACAGACTATGGCAATAAAAGTCTTCTGATTCTGAAGAAGATCAGACCCAGGAAGGCAGCAGGACCAGACGGCATCAGCTCCAGGCTCCTTAAGTCCTGTGCAGATGAACTGTGCAGAGTTATGGAGCATGTCTTCAACATGAGCCTAAAGCTGAGGGTGGTACCACAACGCTGGAAGACCTCCTGCGTTTTACCGGTGCACAAGACGGCACAGGCCAAGGAGCTCAGCAGCTTCAGGCTGGTGGCTCTAACATCTCACCTGATGAAGACACTGGAGAGACTGGTCCTTGGCCACCTCCGCTCCACCGTGAGCTCAGCGATGGACCCGCTGCAGTTTGCGTACCGGCCTGGCATCGGAGTGGAGGACGCCATCATCTACCTGCTGCACTGCTCACTGTCTCACTTGGAGAACCCCGGCAGCACTGTGAGGATTCTCTTCTTTGACTTCTCCAGTGCTTTTGACACCATCCAGCCACTGCTCTTGAGGGACAAGCTGGAGACCGCCGGGGTGGTCTGACCTGGCAGACTGGATCCTGGAGTACAAACTGGGGCCGGTTTGTGAGAGCCAAGAACTCTGATCTCATGACCTGTGTGTGGGGGTGCCCCAGTGCACTGTCCTCGCACCCTTTCTTTTCACCCTTTACACTGCAGACTTTCAGACACAACACGGACAGCTGCGTCCTGCAGAAGTTCTCTGATGACTCTGCCATCATTGGCCTCATCAAGGATGATGACGATGTGGAGTACAGAGGACTAACGCAGGACTTTGTGGACTGGTGTCAGCAGAACCACCTCATCATCAATGCAGAGAAGACCAAGGAGATCGTGGTGGACTTCTGCAGACGCCACTCTACTGCTCCCTCAGTGAACATTCAGGGAAGAGACATTGAGAGAGTGGACTCATACAAGTACCTGGGTGTTCATCTGAACAACAAACTGGACTGGACTCACAACACAGATGCACTGTACAGGAAGGGCCTGAGCAGGCTCTATCTCCTGAGGAGACTCTGGTCTTTTGGAGTGAGAGAGCCACTCCTGAAGACCTTCTATGACTCTGTGGTGGCACCAGCCATCCTGTATGGTGTGGTCTGCTGGAACAGCAGCATCACAGAGAGGGAGAGGAAGAAGCTGGACAAGGTCATCAAGAAGTCCAGCTCTGTCCTGGGCTGCCCTCTGGACTCAGTGCAGGAGGTGGAGGATAGGAGGGTCCTGGATAAGGTCATTTCTATGCTGGGCCATGAGTCTCACCCCCTGCAGGACGCTCTGTCTGCCCTGGAGAGCAGCTTCAGTGACAGACTGATTCACCCTCGCTGTGTGAAGGAGAGGTTTCACAGGTCTTTCCTTTCCTTCCTGCTGCTGTCAGACTGTACAATGAACACTGTTAACACTGAACATGTGTCATTCATCCATACCTATGTGCAATACTCAAGTCACTTTACGAAGATGTTATATTAGAGTCTATTTTTAGTTTATTTTTAAGTATATTTTAAAAATTATTTTAAACTATTTATCTATTATCTTGTTTTATTGCATGTACCATTTTCCTTCTGTTCTTTAACTGTGCGGTGCAATACTGGAATTTCCCCACTGTGGGACTAATAAAGGCATATCTTATCTTATTTGTGATGGCATGGGTAACTTGCACATCTATGAAGGCACCATTAATGCGGAAAGATACATACAGGAGCAACATATGCTGCGATCCAAGCAATGTCTTTGCTTATTCCTTGCTTATTTCAGCAAGACAATGCCAAGCCACAGTCTGCACGTGTTACAACAGCACGGCTTCGTTGTAAAAGAGTGTGGGTACTAGACTGGCCTGCCTGCAATCCAGACCTGTCTCCCACTGAAAATGTGTGGTGCATTATGAAGCGCAAAATACGACAATGGAGACTCCGGACTACTGAGCGACTGAAGTTGTACATTAACCAAGAATGGGAAAGGAATCCTCCTGCAAAGCTTGAACAATTAGTGTCCTCAGTTCCCTAATGCTTATTGATTGTTGTTAAAAGGAAAGGTGATGTAACACAGTGTTAAACATGCCCCTGTCCCAGCTTTATTGGAACGTGTTGCAGACATCAAATTGAAAATGAGTGAATATTTGCATAAAAAAAAAAAACTTGATCAATTTGATCATTAAATATCATGTCTTTTTAGTTTATTCAGTTCAATATAGGTTGAAAATGATTTGCAAATCATCGTATTCTATATATTTTTTTAAAGTTTTACACAGCATCCCAACTCCACTGGAATTGGGGTTGTATTAAGTCACTCCCCCTTCAGAGCACTATCACAACACAATGAGCGTGCTGATGAAACTGCTGAACATCATTTCAGTTTTGTCCACTTGCTGTGTAGATGTTTATATCATGTTTTTTGTATGTTTATGGAGAATTGTTGTGTGGGAGCATGGGTGAAGTAGGCTTGTGGGCTGAGCTTTGCACAGAATCTCAGAGCTTACCATAAGGAAAGTTCAAATAGTACCCAGTAAAGATCGCTAAAATACTGAAACATGCAAGAATGACATCTTAAGCCTCTTCGGGAATGTTTTTGATAAGGGAACAACATTATAAAAGGATAGAAAGATAAATAAAAAAAAAATATTTTGCATGATACCACTCTTTAAATATTATGTTAACTATTTTTGTAAAATGAATAGTCTAATCTGTTTTATGTGCTCAATTCTTTACCACTTCTCTGATGGTGGAGATTTGTGTTAAGTCTGGCTTTTTTTTAGACAGTTTCAGACCACATCACTGACATCAGCACTAGAGTAGACTAGTGTGTGTCCGATAGTGACCCCTCCACATCAGTCACATGCAGATGCACTGGACACTCAGCACTAAAGAGGGGAAGTGTGTAGGACTAGTGGTCACGGGGTAAGTGCACATCATATGAACTAGAGTCTTTTAAACACAGCGCAAACCGGGGGTTAAAGCAGGCTACATGGAACTACAAGAGCTAAGGGCATGACTTATTGTAATTAAATGCAATGTAGAAGGTGAATTTGTTAGTGCCATTCTGGTTGTGTTCACATTTTCACGCACCACATCAGAATGGGAGTAGATTTGATCCAGGACAACAGTAGTTCGTCTAGTAGAGTGCTCGTCTTCTGATCCACAGGTTGGCAGCTCAAATCCGTTTTGCATTTGATTGATATAGGATATAATGACACCTGGGGCATCTGCTATTGCCAGTGGTCTCCCATCCAAGTACTAACCAGCCCTGCTTAGTTTTCGAGATCTGACGAGATCAGTCTTTGACAAAGAGGCTTGGTCACAGGTAGAGCGCTCAGATCCACTGACCCACAGGCGGAAGTAAAGCACTTTGAGTTCCTTGAAGTTAGAAAAGTGCTATAGAAATGTCTTTTTTTTTTATAAACAAGAACTAGACTGGGATCATATCATGACTAGTCTAGAACAGGGCTAAAGCAGGACTAGAACATGATCAAACCAAGTCTAAACCAAGATTAGAATAGAGCCAAACCAAGTCAACACTCTACATCAGTGGTCCCCAACCACCGGGCCGTGGACTGGTACCGGTCCGTGGATCAATTGGTACCGGGCCACCGGCCGTCCAAAAAATAATTAATTATTTCCGTTGTATTTATTATCTGAGTCTGAACAATCGTTTATTTTGAAAAATCTTTTATTTTGAAAAATGACCGGATTCTCTCGGTTACATTTCCGTCACTTGAGCGCCGACAACTTAACCACTTAGCGTTTCGACAGCCCGCCCGCGACGGCCTTTACGTTACAACTTTACAGCAATGTACGTGTATTTCTGCGTCACCCACACAAACAATCTACACATCAAATGGAAGCTACGGCATTCATCTTTCTGAATATGTAAACCGTTTACACCTCTAATCACCACAGTGCTGACAGGAAAGACGTTTTTACAGAGAAGTCAGAAATGTGGATTTGGACTTCACTTACCATTGAGCGCTCTGGTTCTGTCAAACATCAACATATTCACACAAAGTTGGTCTCATTCGTTCCATAAAGGTCCAGAGAATATAATCCAGTCAAGAAATTATGTCCACAAAGGAAGTTAGAGCCTCCATGTCCAATCTGTTGCAGGAAAGTGAAATCTGTTCCGTCACTTCTCTGCATGTCTTTTGTCAGTTTCAGGCATAATAAACTTCTGACAGCGCCAACTTTGTTCCTCAGCACAAAACAAACTTGTTAGCTTGTGATTGACACCAAAGTTGGCCAATAAGGTGGGGGCTGTGGGTTAGTGGAGCCGTGGACAGTGAATGAGAGCTACAGATGATTGAAAGAGTACGCCCCACTCTCCTCCTTGTAGAATCAAGCTGTTACATTACACACGTTTAGTGATGTTTTCCTCTTAAAGCCCATCAGAATCAGATCTGCGGAACACGCTGATGCGTGACATGCAGTGGTTTACTGTAATTTTACGCAGCAGTTTTGCGTTTTTATGTGTGTTCCAAAGTGTATAAATGCTCAGCAGACAAACTTACAGTGATTCTGACACCTGTGGGTAAAACTATAGGGTGTTACCTTTACAAAGACCCCGAACTAGTGCAGTTACTACTGAGGGTTCAATAGTGGTGATTATTTTAATTTGGAGAGGTCAGAACAAAGGCAATTTCACCAAAATGACCCGGAATGCTAAGGGGTTACAAATTAGCAAAATGAGTAAAAAAAAAAAAAAACCCGGTCCACGGTAAAATTTTCAAGTGTTGGCCGGTCCACGGTGATAAAAAGGTTGGGGACCACTGCTTTACATTCTTCCAGAATTAAGACTGTCACATGCTTATTTGCTTACATGCATTTTGCCATCTCAAACTATTTTCATATCATATAATTTCACAAAGAAACTGATAAAAAGAATACAATTTCCATCTTTATAGTTTTCATGACCACTCACACTGAAATGCTATGTTGTTATATTTAGAATCAAATCTATTTATTTCTATAATGTGTAATGTGTTCTGGTACCAGTGGACAGAGCCAGGGAGTTACTGGATACGATATGTCTATAAATACCATGTACTCAGCTCCCTAAGTGACATTGTGCTACTTAGTAGTTATGCAGTCTGAGATGTATACCATGTGCAATATTCAGAATCTGATGGACCTTGTAGTAAAGAAAAATGCAATTAGACATATCTCCATAATGGTTCATATATTATGTCATATGAACAAATTAACTGCCTTTTTTAGAGTTATGTGAGATCTGTGTGTGTGGAATAGTGCTACTGTTATATTTGAAATGAAGGTGTCTCACGGTCATATGTGTGTGGTGTCTGTGTCAGGCCCCCCCCTCAAGGGCATCAGGCATTTTATTGCCAAAAAAATACTTAATTTGGTGGAATCAACATAAAAAAGTCCTTAGTAGCAAGTTAGCACGTTTTACTGTATCACCAACAGAATGCATCAGACCTTTGTCTGATGCATGTTTTTGTATTGTGAGCATGGTCATGTTCATTTTGAGCCTTATCCTTGAGGAGCACCTGCTTTAGATTTTTACTAAGAAAGCCCTCTGAAGCTGTTAGTAATATATATTAAATTATTAATTGATGGATCATTAATAATATGCAAAAGAGTATGTTTAGTGGTCATTACATGCTGATGATGCACATCAAATGCCATGTCTATTACTTATATGGCAATGGATTATGCCACCATGGAAGGTCTATGGACAAAGGACTGCTTTGTCATGTTTAGATCATGTTTTATTCCATTCCTATTTAATGACTTTTTCATATTGAGTCAGAGAGATCTAAATTCTGATAGCAAAACCAGGACAAATTTGCCTCAGACAACTTACACTTAATAAAGAATGTGGAATTTGAAGTAGCTCTGAGATAAAACAACAATCGTTCAATAATTCAATGCGTGTCAATTTTTTAAACATCTTTGAAAATATGCAGCGGCTGCAGGGTCCCTCCCACTCAGTGCACACTCTTGGAGTAGTCCATTCTAAGCTGAAAGGGGAGAATGCTTTGACAGATAAAATATATTTGAAAATCACATACTATTTTGATGTTTTTTTTTTTTTCTTGTTTAAAAGTTAACTACTCAATTTTTTGTGATATTGAGAGACTATCAAATGGATCAGAGGCCTGGGCCATTGGTAACCTTAAACCCACTCTCTGTGTCATGTGTGCAGGCGTGTCGGGACTTCCTGGACCTGGCGGAAAGCCACAGCCGCAGATGGCAGCGTGCTCTGCAGTATGAGCGGGAGCAAAGGGCCCACCTGGAGGAGACCATCGAGCAGCTAGCCAAACAGCACAACAGCCTGGAGCGTGCCTGGAGACAGAAGCCCAGCCACCCCAGTACGTCAAGCAGTGCCCCCTGCTTCAGCAAGGGTCAGTGTGGCATGGCTAACCACTCTGCAACCAAGCACTTATACATCTGCAACACAGCTAACCACTCTACCAACAAGCACTTATGCATCTGCAACATTGGCACAGTAGGTCCAACCAGAATGTCACAATTAAATCATAGAGGTAGGTAGTACTTACTAACATTTACTTGAGTAACTTTTAAAAGAAACTGAACTTTTCCAGCAGCATACTTTAATTCTACTTGAGTGTTATTGAGTAAATATGAATTGAGTTATATGAGTAAAAGTTTTGGCTACTCTTCCCAAGTCTACAAGTGACAAGAGCTTTATGTTGACAATATGAAATGATTTCAACATTGTGGGTTTCTTGTATTGCTCCTTCAGATATGGTTTAGTTGTGCCAATTTTGCCTCTGTAGCACTAAACCAGTCCTCATTACCTAAACTGCAGTAGCTGCAGCCAATCATTAATCAGTGCTAGTGTAGCCTCTGCTGCTCAGTGGGTGAATTCTGGAGGTTCTAAGCAATCACATGAGGCATGGCCTGTCCATATACTGAGAATGAGAAAAACTTACTGTTTTAAAAAAAAGGAATGGCAATACATGTAAGCATAGGCTACACACAGATCATACACACGTGAACAAATTGTTACCGTCGGTTAATGAAAGAAAAACTCACAACGGTCACAGAAATAACTTGAATTTAACAAAAGTAATAATAAATAATAATTCAGACATTGCTTTTCAACCATGCTTCAACAGAATTATTTAAAAAAATTAACTCATGAAACAGGCCTGGACAAAAATGATGGTACCCCTAGAAAAGACAGAAAATAATGTGACCAAAGAGACATTCTCCCAGAAGCTTTGTGGCTTGTCAACATGTAGTTTGGCAAATTCCAATCCGTCTTTTTTTTTGTTTTGTTTAACAATGGTGTCCTCCTTGGTCGTCTCCCATTAAGTCCACTTTGGCAACAATGGATGGTGCGATCTGACATTGATGCTCCTTCAGCTTGAAGTTCACTTTTAATCACTTGAGAAGTTTTTTCCAGGCTCTTTTGTTACCATTCGTATTATCCGTCTCTTTGATTTGTCATAAATTTTCCTCCTGCGGCCATGTTAAATTTCTGAATAATATATGCAACTGTAGTCACAGAAACATTAAGCTGCATGGAGATGGTCTTATTAGATGTTACCTTTAAAATGCTTGTCTATAATTTTCTTTCTAATGTCATGAAACAACTCTTTCCTTTGCTTCCTCTGGTCCATGTTGAGTGTGGTACACACCATGTCACCAAACAGCACAGTGACTACCTGTAGCCCTATATATAGGCCCGCTGTCTGATTACAAGACTGTTGACACCTGTGATGCTAATTAGTGGACACACCTTGGATTAACATGTCCCTTTGGTCACATTATTTTCAGTCTTTTCTAGGGGTACCATCATTTTTGTCCAGGCCTGTTTCATAAGTTTATTTTTTTAAGTAATTCGTTTGAAGCATTCTTGAAAAGCAATATCTGACTTTCATTGGTTGAATTTCATAGAATTTTTATATATTTGTATTTATTTAATTATTTTTTTAGGCCCGAGCCCATACAGGGCGTAGGGCCTATTGCTTCCGCAACGATGAGTGCATGGGCAAAGCCTCGTGGCAGCACTGCACCGTGCACAGTCTCCTGTATCCTAGCAACCCATGCCGTAGGCATGGGACATGCATATTTGTTCTTGCTAGCATGTCAGCAAGCCCATTGACTCAATGTTGATGCTGACGCAGCGCGAAGTGCTCATGTCGCCAAACACACTCCTGGCATCGAGCCCTATCCAAGCCCCCATGCCGCAGGCATGGGCCATACTTGTTACTGCTAAAATGAATGGAAGTCAATGGAAGGTCAATGGCGGACCCTGACGCCATGGCGAATGACGAGCGCGTTAGCGCTCGTCATTCGCCATTGACCCCACGGTGACGTGGGGAAAGTCGAGAGCTTTCAAAAAATGTATAATATGTCATTGTAATTTTTTCGGATATATTGTTTTTGCTAAAAATATTATTATTATTTAGAATTATTTATTATTTAGAATTTGACCTCCTGAACATATTCAAAAACTCACCAAATTTTGCCCAAAATTCAGGTCTGGTGAAATTTTTTTTTTTTTTTTATGTGTTGCATCATTGGGCATAAAAAAATGGCGCGACAGTGCCCTCTGCAAAAGTCAAATTTTAGAGCGTCAATGGGAGACGTCGACGTCAACTTTCTCATACAGCCACGAAATTCGGTACATGCATTCTTCAAGTGATGCCAAACAAAAAATATTATTATGGCCACGCCCTCTGACACACCGGAAGTCTGCCATGTTGGATTGAAAATTCCAAAATGGCGACTCAGCATTGCAGGGCTGAAATTCACTGTACATCATCTAGACAAGTGGGGCATCAAAAGTTATCCAATTCATGATGATCCCTTTTACGGTTTCCGTGCGGCGAAGCCGCAAAATTCCATCGGAATTTTTGCAAATTTGAAAAGTCAAAATTTGCTCCCGTTTGCGCAAGCAAAGTCTGATTTTGCTCAAATTCGAATCAGTTGTAAAACTTTCGGGCCTAAAGCTACTCATTACAATAGAAACTAAATTGGCGTGATAGCACCCCCTACAGAACATCTAATATATTTGTATGTAAGGCCGAAAATTTAGTTTTCCCAAATGTTACCAAATTTGACACAAAATTCCATTGGGTCATCCCAATCAATAAAGTCAATCAGACTCATGTGTTTTTTTGCTCCTTGTTGCCATGGCGATGTGCCAAACTGCCAATGTTATCCTAAAGGGAAACCTCCCAATTTTTCCCATTCATGGGAAAAATATTAGTTTTATGGAATAATGTGAAATTTGGCACCATGACTCTTCATGTCATCCTGATCAAAAAAGTCAATCAGACCCAAGTCATATTTTTCACTGAGTTGCCATGGCGATGCGCGAAAGCGCCCATGTTATCCTAATGGTGTCATGATCTGCACTGTCCGCTCCTGGTTTTCCTCCCTGTGTGCTCTTCCCCCTCCCTCACCTGCCTGTACCTGGAGCTGGGCGGAGCTCTCGGCTCCTCCCGCGCACACCTGCTCCCCATCTGGCTAATCACCACACCTGCCGTGGATAAGAGGAGATGGGGGAAGACACTCAGTGGGAGATCGTCTGTTTGCACTCACCCTGTCTGTGCTGTGTTTGTCGTCCTCACTTGTTCCTGTCGTGCCTGCGTTTCTGTCATCCCTGTGTTCCTGTCGTGCTCTGGCCCTGGATGTCTCCTGCCCGCTCTGCCCTACGCCCGTCTGGTCTGCCTGTCGTCCTGTGGTCCCTTCATGTCCCCAGTCCCTGTGTTCCCTGTGTTTCCTGTGTTCCTGCTCACCTGCTCACCTCCGGATCACCCGCTGTTTGTACTTGTCCTATTCCTACAATAAATCCTGTAAATATTCCCCGAGTCTGCATCCTTTGGTCCGCTACACTCACCCATTACGACAAATGGGAAAATTTCCAAATTTTCATAGATTTCAAAAAATTTATAACGACTTATTTGCTTCATGGAGGAATGTGAAATTTGGCACAGTGATTCTTCAGGTCGTCCCCGTCAAAAAAGTCCGGGGGGGCCCAAGTTTGTATTTTGCACGGTGTTGCCATGGCGATGCCTGGAAAACCCATGTTTTTGCATTTTGTGCATCAGCACTTCCGATTTCTATTGACTTGTTTGGTGCCAAATGTAGCCCAAAGCCGCAATAAAACAGAGGCAAGTGGTGCGTCAGCGCCACCTACAGGGAGTGCCGGGTCGGCCGAGTGCGAAGCACGGCCCGCGAGGGCCGTCCGATGCCGCTTGCGGCTTTAATTTATTTATTACTTTTGTCATATTCAAGTTATTTCTGTGACCATTGTGAGTTCTTCTTTCATTAACCGAAGGGTACCAACGATTTTGTCCACGTGTGTAATTAACTGTGGCTTTTGTGATTCTATATCTGAGATTTGATTGTGACATACACTATCAGTCAGTTCTTTAAGTTCTACTTTCCACATTTTATGTACACACAGAAGATTTATTAGATATGATTATTTAGATTTATGGACTTATATAGCAAAGCAATAAAAGTCAAAAGTCAACAATATATATTTTTTAAATATTTTGTATTCAAATCTTTAAAGTATCCACCCTTTACAACCCAGCAATCCCTTGGCCTCCTTTTATTGCGCTTCTTGATGAAGTCTCCTTAACAGAGGTGGGTAGAGTAACCAAAAATTCTACTCAAGTAAGTGACGTTACTTCAAAATAATATTACTCAAGTAGAAGTAGAAGTTTTGGTTAGAGAGTAACTGTTGGGATGTGACATCTGATTTATAATTTGAAGTAAATATAATGAATGACAAAGCATTAAATATACAAAAAATGTGATATTTTTAAAGAAAAGACACAAAAATGAAGCAAACCAAACTATATCTGAAGGAGTGGCGCAAGAAACCCCCACATTCAAATAATTTCTTACTGTCAACATAAAGCTTTTGTCACTTACAGTGAGAAGAGTAACCAAAACCTTTACTCAAGTAAAAATATTTCTGAAGTAGAACAAAATTATGCTGCTAGAAAAGTACTCTGAAAAGTGCAATTTCTTTCAAAAGTTACTCAAAGTAAATGTTACTGAGTACTACCCACCTGTATGAGCAAGATATAATCATGTGACCTTCTGGTTGGACCTACTGTGCCAGTGTTGCCTCTGTACACAAATGAAGATTCACATTTATATAAAATGTTTTTATTTACATTTTACTAATATGCATTTATTTGTTGTAATTCATGTCTCAAACCAACAGCTTCATAATTCTTTAATTGTGCTAACACATATTACGAAATATAAAATAATACAATTTCCTGGCCTCATATTTGGAGGCTGATAAGTTTCCTATAGTTTTTCTGCGGCTGTACAATACTTAAAGGCCTCCTGTCACCTGTGGACATGTGTGAGCACCGGACCAGTGTGTTTGAATGACTCTATGAATACTAACCTCACACTGTAACATGCTGTAACTCACTTAGCTGCGTTATTTAAACAGATTATAGCTGATCAGGTACCATGGGTTGCTCATTAGTGTGTGTGTCTGTGTTTGTATGTGCTTGCTTGTGAGAGCAGAGGGGAGTGAGAGAGCGCCCAAAGAGGAGCCCAGTGACGAGGATGAGGAGACGGAGTATTTTGACGCTATGGAGGACTCACCTGCTTTCATCACCGTAACGACCAGTGACAACATGCTGCACAGGTAAAGCCCACATGTTGTGATGGTGACACGAGTGACTGGGGTTTGGTATGGTGGTTTAGTTCTGTTACGCAGAATTCGTGATGGTTAGTTTTGGTTAAGTTCTGAATTTGTCCACGTTTAGACCTGGTTTAGTTCTGGTTTTGTTCTGGTTTACACTCATTTTAGACATTAAGCTCCAGAGATGGGAAGTATATGAACTCATAAGTCACTTTTTAATAAAATTGTACTTTTCAGATGCCATACTTTTACTATTACTTGAGTAATATATTGTAGTGTAACAGTATTCTTACTTGATTAATATATTTTACAGTGTAACAGTACTCATACTTGAGTAAAAGTTGTGACTGCAGCTTTATGTTGACAATACTTATGTTTTGAACATTTGTGTCTCTTCTTCAGATCTCATTTTGGTAAATTCTTTGAAAATATCAAATTATTATTTAATGTTTTGTCCTCATATATACATTCACTTTAAATTATAAATCTGATGTTAACGTCCAGACAGACGGTGTAAGAAATACTTTAAGGATCTCCTCCTCCTTATTTGCTGCTGCCGCTTGGCCAGGACTCCCTTGCAAAAGAGGTTTTTAATCTCAATGGGACCTTCCTGGTTAAATAAAGGTTAAATAAAACAAAATAAAATCCCACTGTCACGTCTTCCGAGGAGGAAGCAAAGACTCGGTACCTGGAGGCGGACTCATCAATCACCCTGGCTGAAGTCACTGAAGTGGAAAGCTCCTCGGCTCCAGGTGTGGATGACATCCATCCCGAGTATCTTAAGTCTCTGGATGTTGTGGGGCTGTCTTGGCTGACATGTCTCTGCAAAATCGCGTGGTGGTTAGGGATAGTGCCGCTGGGCTTGCAGACCGGGGTGGTGGTCCCTCTGTATAAGAAGGGGGACTGGAAGGCCTCCCCAGTAAGGTGTATTCCAGGGTACTGGAGAGGAAAATCTGACCGGTAGTCAAATCTCAGATTCAGAAGTAGCAGTGTCGTTTTCGTCCCGATTGCAGAACACTCGACCAACTCTGTACTCTCCACTCTCCATTGGGTGCTTGAGGGTTCATGGGACTTTTCCCAACCAGTGCTTTGTGGATTTGGAGAAGGCAATCGACCGTGTTAACCTATGTTCCAGTAAAATTATCACCATGATTACCCCATGAATCCGTACATCTTTGGTCAATCGTCATTTCAGTTCGCTGCACCCAACGACTGGAACAATCTACAAAAAACACTAAAACTTAGTATTCTGACTCCAATAGCTTCATTCATCAACTCAATAAAATCTATAGTATGTGACCAATGTACTTGTTTTTAACTCTGTTTTTAACTTTCTGTAAATAGTGGAAAATAGGAACTGTCTTAATGTTGTTGTTTTACCTTGTCTTCTGCCTCTTGGCCAGGTCATTGTTGAAAATGAGAATTGGTTCTCAATCGACCTACCTGGTAAAATAAAGGTTAGATAAAAAAAAAAAAAGTGTCTCTTGTGGTGCCTTTTGGGAGGTGCTCCAGGAGTATGGGGTCCCTTTGCCAATGGCTGTCAGGTCTCTGTATGAGCTACAGAGCTGTCTTTGCATTGCTGGCAGTAAGTCAAACCTGTTCCCAGTGCATGTTGGACTCCACCAGTGCTACCCTTTGTCACCGGTTCTGTTCATTGCTTTTATGGACAGAATTTCTAGGTGCAGCCAGGGATGAGATGGGATTCTTTTCAGAGACCACAGATTCTCATCTCTGCTGTTTGCAGATGATGTGGTCGTGATGGCTTCATCGAGCCAGAACCCGCAGCAGGCACTGGGGCAGTTTGGAGCCGAGTGTGAAGTGGCTGAGATGAGAATCAGTTTGTCTAAACCAAGGCCATGGTTCTCGACTGGATAAAAGTGGCTCACCCTCTCCGGGTGGGTGGAGAGTCCTTACTTCCAGTGGAGGAATTCAAGTATCTTGCGGTCTTGTTCACGAGTGAGGGGAAGCAGATCAAGTTTGTATTTTGCACGGTGTTGCCATGGCGATGCCTGGAAAACCCATGTTTTTGCATTTTGTGCATCAGCACTTCCGATTTCTATTGACTTGTTTGGTGCCAAATGTAGCCCAAAGCCGCAATAAAACAGAGGCAAGTGGTGCGTCAGCGCCACCTACAGGGAGTGCCGGGTCGGCCGAGTGCGAAGCACGGCCCGCGAGGGTCAGTTGATCAGAGATGGGTAGAGTAGCCAAACATTTAAGAGTAGGAGTAAGAGTAACGTCACTTCAAAATAATAATCATAATTTAAAAAAATAATTACTCAAGTATAAGTACAAAGTACTGGTACAATAAATTACTCAAGTATATGTAGTTGGGAAAATTACTACTACTGTCGGTAATTTAAAAAGTAACTGTTCCACTTAGGGCTGCATGATTTAGGAAACAGGTCTTAATAACAAATCTTTTGAATAAAAATACAAGGATGCTGTCTTATTTGCAGAGGCTACATCTCCATAAGCATCTACACTACTACAAAAGAAAACAAAGACTTTAGAAGTCTTATTGTACCTAATACACACATGGACAAAAATGTTGGTACCCTTCGGTTAATGAAAGAAAAACTCACAGCGGTCACAGAAATAACCTGAATCTGACAAAATTAATAATAAATTAAAGCTGCAAGCGGCATTGAACGGCCCTTCTCTAGATGATGTACAGTGATTTTCAGCCCTGCAGGTGAAGCGCCTTCAGAGGAGTTAATTAAAATGCGAGGTCAGCAAAAACGCTGACTTTGCATTTTGGAATTTTCAATCCAAGATGGCCAACTTCCGGTTTGTCAGGGGGCGTGGCCATAATAATATTTTTTACAACATATAAAAAAATAAATTTTTCGCCAGACCTGAATTTTGGGCACAATTTGGTGAGATTTTTAATATGTTCAGGGGGTCAAATTCCTGCTCAAAGAGCAGAACAGGAAGAAATAAAAAATAATAATTAAAGCCGCAAGCAGCATCGAACGGCCCTCATGGGCCGTGCTTCCCACTCGGCTGACCCGGCACTCCCTGTGGGTGGCGCTGACGCACCACTTGTCCCTTTTTTATTGGGGCTTTGGGCTGCACTTGTCACCAAACAAGTCAAAACACTTTGGAAGTGCTGATGCACAAAATGCAAAAACATGGGTTTTCCAGGCATCGCCATGGCAACACCGTGCAAAATACAAACTTGGCCCCCCCGGACTTTTTTGACGGGGACGACCTGAAGAATCACTGTGCCAAATTTCACATTCCTCAATGAAGCGAATAAGTCATTATAAGATTTTCAAATGTACGAAAATTTGGAAATTTTCCCATTAGGATAACATGGGCGCTTTCGCGCATCGCCATGGCAACCCAGTGAAAAACATGACTTGGGTCTGATTGACTTTTTTGATCAGCATGACATGAAGAGTCATGGTGCCAGATTTGACATTATTCCATGAAACTAATATTTTTCCCATGAATGGGAAAAATTGGGAGGATTCCCTTTAGGATAACATTGGCAGTTTGGCGCATCGCCATGGCAACACGGTGCATAAAACGACATAGGTCTGATTGACTTTATTAATTGGGATGACCCAATGGAATTTTGTGTCAAATTTGGTAACATTTGGGAAAACTAAATTTTCGGACCTCCATATAAATATATTAGATGTTCTGTAGGGGGTGCTATCGCGCCAATTTAGTTTCTGTCATAATGCGTAGCTTTAGGCCGGAAAGTTTTACAACTGATTTGAATTTGAGCAAAATCGGACTCTGCATGCGCAAACCGGAGCAAATTTTGACTTTTGAAAATTGCAAAAATTCCAATGGCAAAATGGCATTATGACTCTTCATGTCATCACGATCAAAAAAGTCAATAGGACCCATGTTATATCTTTCACTGGGTTGCTGTGACGATGCATGAAAGAGCCCATGTTATCCTAATGGGAAAATGTACAAATTTTCTTACATATCAGAGTCTCATAAGAACTTATTGGCTTCATGGAGCAGCATAAAATTAGGCACAGTGACTCTTCAGGTCGTCCCTGTCAAAAAAGTCCAACTTTGTATTTTGCACGGTGTTGCCATAGCGATGCCTGGAAAAAAACATGTTTTTGCCTTATGTGGCATTAGCGATTCAAATGTCTTCTGACTTTGTTTGATGTCAAGTGCAGCCCAAAGCCGCAATAAAACAGAGGCAAATGGCGCATCAGTGCCACCCTTAGGGAGTACCGGGTCGACCGAGTGCGAAGCACGGCCCGCGAGGGCCGTTCGATGCTGCTTGCGGCTTTAATTTATTATTACTTTTGTCAGATTCAATTATTTCTCTGACCATTGTGAGTTTTTCCTTTCATTAACCAAAGCGTACCAACAATTTTGTCCACGTGTGTAATTACCTGTGGCTTTTGTGATTGTATATCTGAGATTTGATTGTGACATACACTATCAGTTAGTTCTTTAAGTGCTACTTTCCACATTTTATGTACACACAGAAAACCTCAAATATATGAATATATGAAGCATGATTTATGGACTTATATAGCAAAGAAATAAAAGTCAAAAGTCAACAATATATATATATATTTTTTATATTTTGTATTCAAGTCTTCAAAGTATCCACCCTTTACAACCCAGCAATCACTTGGCCTTCTCTCATTGTGCTTCTTGATGAAGTCTTCTTAAATGGTTTTCACTTCACAGTTATGCTGCATCAGAGTCAAGAAATTTATTTTATTTTTTTTGTTTGTTTACTACATTCCACACAAGCCATGCATAGTTTTGATGCCTTCAGTGAGAATCTGCAGGGAAAATAATCATAGAAATAAAGAAGAAACAGAAATGGAAAAAGTGTGTCCAAACTTTTGACTGGTAGAGTATTGTGCCTAGTTTAACTTCAATGAACTTTTTCAAGTCACTGCTTTCCACCACTTTTAATACAGAGAGCATATAAAGTGTGGCTAACCAGACTATCAGCCATATATTTGAGCATGTCTTTCAATTCTACTAGAACTTTCTCATCCTGGTCTTTTCTCCTGTGCTATTCCCCAGGAGGTCTCAGAGTAACCTGAGTGGAGCCAGCGCAGGTCCCAACAGCGACTGGAGCCAGAACGATCATGTATGTTGCCTGCTTAAGAACACAGTCTCTGCTCATGTTTGCATACTATATGACCAAATCAAACTAGTGCGGCCACGATACAAAAATGTATTTGTATCTTTTATTTTTATTTATAGAATGTGATTTTCAAGGTGATTTTTGAATCATAGTACTTTCCTGTATATACTACCAGTCAAATGTTTGGACACACTTTTTTAATTAGGCCCGAGCCCATACAGGGCATAGGGCCTATTGCTTCCGCAACAATGAGTGCATGGGCTTTGCTCATGCACTCATTGTTGCAGACTGTCTTCACAAAGTTGCGCGTGAAGCTGACATGCGTCACCAGGAGTCAATAGGAGGAGTCACCCCCCGTCGCCCCCTGCACAGACTCCTGTATCCTAGCAACCCATGCCATAGGCATGGGACATACATATTTGTTCTTGCTAGCAGGAGCGAAGTGCTCATATCCCCAAACACACTCCTGACATCGAGCCCTATCCAAGCCCCCATGCCGCAGGACCCCGACGCCATGGCGAATGACGGGCACGTTAGCACCCGCCATTGTCCCCACGGTGACGTGGGGAAAGTCGAGAGCTTTCAAAAAACGTATAATATGTGATTGTAATGTTATCGGATATATTGTTTTTGCTAAAAATATTATTATTTTTAATTATTTTTTTTATTAGGCCCGAGCCCATACAGGGCGTAGGGTACGCCCTACACGAAGCCCATGCACTCATCGTTGCAGACTGTCTTCATGAAGTTGCGCGCGATAGCGCCCCCTACAGAACATCTAATATATTTGTATGGACGGCCAAAAATTTTGTTTTCCCAAATGTTACCAAATTTGACACAAAATTCTATTGGGTCATCCCAATCAATAAAGGCAATCAGACTCATGTCGTTTTATGCACCGTGTTGCCATGGTGATGTGCCAAACTGCCAATGTTATCCTAATGGGAATCCTCCCAATTTTTCCCATTCATGAGAAAAATATTAGTTTCATGGAATAATGTCAAATTTGGCACCATAACTCTTCATGTCATCCTGATCAAAAAAGTCAATGGGACCCATGTCATAGTTTTCACTGGGTTGCCATAGCGATGCGCAAAACAGTCCTTGTTATCCTAATGGGAAAATTTTCAAATTTTTTGTAGATTTCAAAGTCTTATAACGACTTATTACCGTCAACGACGAACATAAAATTTGGCACAGTGATTCTTCAGGTTGTCCCCGTCAAAAACGTCTGGGGGCCAAGTTTGTGGCGATGCCTGGAAAACCCATGTTTTTGCATTTTTTGCATCAGCACTTCCAATGTGTTTTGACTTGTTGGCGAAAAGTGCAGCCCAAAGCCGCAATAAAAAAGGGACAAGTGGCGCGTCAGCGCCACCCACAGGGAATGCCGGGTCAGCTGAATGTGAAGCACGGCCCGAAGGGCCGTTCGATGCCGCTTGTGGTTTTAGTTTTATCTTCCTTTTGGTTTCTGTCCTGATGCATGAATCTTTTAAAGAAGAATATGGATGGACATTGGTTTCTGTCCTGGATAACCACCGCTGGATGGAATGGTTAAAAATGTGGAAAGACGAAGCTGAAGTCAGAATCAGAAACACCATACACAAGCCTCTGCTCTTTGAAGATGCAACTGAAATGTGTGAGCTGAAACCACCCCAATTGCAGAACTCTTTGTCTCAACAGTTGACTGTACTGAAGTTTGATCCAGATCTGAACAACCCGCCTTCCAACCTATCTGTCTGATCCTTCACCAAATGACTCTACAACGCAGGACAGTAATGGACACGTGCAGATACAGATGGAAACAATCAAGGTGAGCCGTGCTGAGGAAGACACACTATGCCAATGGTTGAAGTCTCTGGTCCACAAGGTTCAACATTAGTTTTCTGTCCATGGATTTCTTGTGAAATATCTGCATGTCAAGAAAACTCTCTTCTCGACGCGCTGTTTTACCAATAAAGACTCAAAACAGATTTAGATATATTTACTCTGATCAGAGGGGATCAGAGGGAAGGAGCACAGAAGAAAACCACACGGACGTGCTTCCATGAAGTCTGTTCTGCCTTCTCCACTGTGTCCTCCTCAAACCAGGCTTTGTATTAACATTTTGAGATTCCAACAATTTCCTTATCTGTTAATAGAACAACATCCCAGACCCCTCCCCACATTCACCTGTCCTTTCTGTTATCTTAGGTTACTCATCTATTGACCATTCAACTTTTCACTCCGTTCAATCACTCACTTTGCGATTTGAACACTTTACGACAATATTTCTGATATATGTATTTGTAATGCAACTTAGAAACTTTATTACTTGACATACCCTTCAGTCTGTAACACAATATAAACACACACTTCATTAATGATAAAAACAAAAGCATCATTTCATTCACATTTCCCTCCTGTTTATCATTAATAAACTGTCATGATCACAGATCATCAAATATTATATCTATCATCACATCTCTGAATACAGTTTTCTGTGATAACTTCATTAGCTTGATGTTATAAAAATGATTCACAGTTGATCTTCCTTCTGGAGTAGAATTTAGAATTCATCACTAAGCATTATATTCTGCACTGCTCCACTAACAGCTTTGTGAATGAGGCTTTGAATACATGGAATAACACACATAGAAAAGATACAAAAAGATAATAAAATAAAAATAAATAGAGTTAAAAATTTCAGTATAATTTGCCACCAGTTTCCTAAGGACAACCATGAGAATAAATCCCAATTTTGATATGTGTCATCCTTTGCCTGTGCATCACGTATTTGTTTCATTTGCTCTAAGGCTTCAGCTACACTGTGGCCATCAGAGGTGTAATCAGGTATGTATGTACAACAAGTATCATTCAAAAGTACACAAACATCTCCCTGAGCCGCAGTAAGTAAGTCAAGCACAAGCCTGTTTTGTAAAACCAAACGCATCTGTGGTCAGTCAATCGAATAGGAGCACAGACCCCACTCCAGTTAACGGGTAACTGTAAATAAACAACACTGTCACACAGCCAGTATAGTGTATCAATTACATATGTGCCATTATTTCGAGGTACAAAAGCCTTGTCCATATACATGCAGTCCACATATGGGCAAGGTACCAAAAGAATGTGTTTCCAATAGTAAGTAACAGGATCATACCCTGTAATTTCTGTTGGCACATGAACCTGTTCACACATTTCATTGGGTATGCGGCCCAATTCTACAGAGCCATTGTTAGTATAACATATTGGGAACCTCGTTCCTAATTTTACATAAGCATGCGGGGTTACTGGGGAACGAACATTCAGCTTTGTAAATTTAAACAAAGTGCCACAACTTGCTCTAACAACATTGTCTTCGTAGTCGGTTACATTCTTTAACCTCACATGTCCTTTAGAACTATACTCAGCTGCACAGTCACTTTCAACGTAATCTAATGGTATTATATCTAATACTGGATGTGATGACGATACTGGCATAAAGGAACAAACGTAACAGCCGGTTTTGTTTTGGGTGGCAGCAACCATTTTTACATATCTGTACCATGAGTTTGTTTGATAGATGTGAGTAATGCTACTCACTGGAATATGGGTTCTGGAAATTTGCCTCTCTTTGGTCTCAAATTTCCTTGAGAATTGTGTCTTACGCAAATGTCACATTGCAAACTAAAATGTTTTGAGTAATTTGAGAATCCATAAGTAGTATAGTATTGATTAATAATACTACACATCCCTCCTGTTGAGACATGGCTTAGCCCATGACTCAATATTGCAGCCCATTTAAACATTGATCTTGGTAGAATTGGTTTATTGTCTGTGCTAATATACAGTCCATTTTGTACTATTGCACCATGTTTTTTCCGACTCCTTTGCTTGTTGTTGAAAATCATCAGTTATTTCTGTTTGGAGGAGCAGACTAGCTGTCTGTTTTGCATGTTTGTCTGCTAGTGCATTTCCTAAATTGGGTCTGTTTGATTAGTGTGGGCTCACACTTACATATTGCAATTTGTTTTGGTAATTGTATGGATTGCAATAATTCCTCTATAATTTGGTGGACTTTGGTGGACTGAATGTCCCTCCTATCTGTTCAAGCAGATTATCTAATCTCTGTGCTAGATCTGCAGTATCAGCCGCTAATGGCCTGGGTGGGTTGTCATTATTCATAGGGTAAAAGTGTTGTCTTACTCTACCATAGTCAACTCCCGTTTTGCATCTGAAAATATTTTCAACTGCAAGTCCATTCAGATGATATAATTGTACTAGCCTTTTCATTTGTTCACAAAATTCATCCAGTCTTTCTTTATGGCCTGGAACACCATCTACAGCTTTTAAAATGTCTTTTGTCCAAATTCTATAGACATACATTGTTGGTCTGTTTCCTGCCACAGCGTTTGCAGGATCAAATGCTGGATTTGGGACTTCAGTCATTGGATATAATTGAACCTGTTGGTAACCGTCAGCCTCAGGCTCCTCTTCTATGCCTACATTTTGTCCGGCAGATCACCGAGTGGGAGAAAATTGTAACGAAGCTCCATCCATACTTTTATCCCAATTGTACCAACCTGACGTTTTAGATCGGGTTCTGTCTGCTACGGGTGTAGTTTCAAATGCAGGAGCCATAGTTCTAGCTAAATCTTCATGTGGATAAAGATATTCATTGGTTGTGGAGAAGCTGTTGTTAAAGTATATTCAGGAGGGTTAACTAGTATATTTTTATTCTGAGGTGGGGCTGTAGGATTTGCAGGTGGGTTTTGGACTATAACTAATCTGTCCCCTTGTTGTTGTGGTTGCTGTGGATTTGGCTGTTGTTGCTGTAACATCTGATTTCCCTGGTTTCTCCTACAACCTCCTATAGTTATATTATCTTCTTCTCTCACATATGCAACTGCTGTCATAGTTCTACCTGTTTGCTTATTTTCTTTCCTCAGTCCGGCTCCGTTTTTCAGCCTGTTCCAGCCCTTCTTTTGTTACCTCCCTGGTTTCCCAGCAGCTGCCTCTCATTTTGCTAATCAGCTCAGGGTAGCCTATATGTACTGCTTCTGTTCAGTTAGTTCTTGCTAGATTGTTGACTAGACAAGAGCAACTTTCAAGCTCCTCTGATATACTCTGTTGTTTGCATCTCTGCAATTCTGTACCTGCATTTATATCTGTTGGAGTTACCTGTTCCTGAGTTTATTGGTCCAGCCTGTTTCCCCATTTGAATCCCCAGTGTGGAAGAGCTTTTCGTTGACATTAAATAAGACTTTATTCCTCAGTTGTTTAGTCCCTGATTTAGCATATTCTGAATTACCTGCTTAAAGGACACTTTCTGTTGTAGTTTGAGACATTTGACGGTTCACTTCGTGTTGCATTTGAGTCCAGTTTACCGGCGTGACAGAACAATCTAGCCAGTATGGACTCAGTACACGATGAGAGCCCCATGGAGCGGCTTGCTAGACTTGAAGCTAGCATGCAGCAACACCAGGCTGAGCTAGCGGCTGCTGCTGTAGCAGCTCGTCAGTCCACTGCTAGTAGCGAACAAAACATAGCTAATTTGACAGCTCAGATCCAACAACTAGCAGTCACTGTTACCCAGCTAGTCACCGCTATAGCTCCCACTCCACCTAATCCCGTCCCACAACCTTCTGTTGAGGTGATTGCGCCTGGCCCTGTTTCTGAACCTCAAGTGGGCGCACCTGAACGCTATGGAGGAGATCCTGAAGGATGTAATCCTTTTTTGACTAACTGCTCCATTCTCTTTGCCCTGCAGCCTCACACATTCTCCACTGAGAGAGCCAAGGTGGCATTTGCCATCAATCACCTTACGGAAAGGGTGCGGTTGTGGGGAACGGCTGAGTGGGAGCGCCAGACAGCTGCTTGTGCTTCTTTTGATGCTTTTGCTGGGGAACTGCGCAAGGTGTTCGGGGTCGTGTCCTCTGGACCAGATGCAGCTGGGGGTCTAATGGGGGTGCGACAGGGAACCCGCACGGTTGCTGACTACTCTATTGAATTCCGGACCCGGGCCCTTCAAAGCCAGTGGAATGTTGCTGCTCAGACTGATGCCTATCTCTTGGGTCTGAGTGACTACATTAAGGATGAGCTGGTTTCGTATGATCTATCCTCTGATCTTGATAAACTGATTGAGTTGGCAACCAAACTTGATCACCGTATTTCAGGCTCGGCGTCTAGAGAAGAGACAACGACTTCCTGATCGACACCCTACTCCCCGTCCACGTTCCCCATTAGGTCCGGTCAGGCACACCTCAGCTCCTCTGGAGGGGGGTTCAGAGCCTGTGCAGGTGGGCAGAACCAGTCTTCCTCCTGAGGAGCGGGAACACCGCCGGCAGCATAATCTTTGTCTTTACTGTGGAAAGGCCCGGCCATTTTGTTTCCAAGTGTCCAGTAAAAGGGGCAGGCTCATCAGTAGAAAGGGGAATACTGGTGAGTCTAACCTCTACATTTTCCCCTGTTAAACGGCCTCAATTTCAAGCTCGCCTATTGCTTGAGAGTGGTACTCACACGGTGACCACTCTTATTGACTCTGGCTCTGACATAAGCCTTATTGATGAGAACCTGGCTCTGCAGTTAAAAGTAAATCTTATGCCCCTTCCAGCACCTGTACCTGCTAACGCTCTGGATGGCAGACTCTTGGGCACAATAACACATCGCACGGTCCCTGTTCGCCTATTACTGTCAGGCAACCACCATGAGACAATCCAGCTTCATGTCCTGAAGACCCCTCAGCACCCGGTAATCCTCGGTTTCCCGTGGCTTCTCCGTCACAACCCCAATATCAATTGGTCTACAGGTTCCATTGCTGAGTGGAGCCCATCCTGTCATCAGATCTGCCTTAACCAGGCCATTCCAGCAGTGCAAAACACTGGCAACTCTGGTCAGCAACCAGACCTTACTGGTGTTCCTGAGGAGTACCACGACCTCCAAGAGGTTTTTAGCAAGACCAAGGCTGCATCACTCCCTCCACATCGTCCGTATGATTGTGCCATTGACCTTCTGCCTGGAACTTCTCCCCCTCGTGGTCGTATTTACTCCCTCTCTGGGCCTGAAAGAGAAGCTATGGAGAAGTATGTTAATGAGTCTTTGGCTGCAGGGATCATTCGTCCATCTTCATCTCCCGCTGGCGCAGGTTTCTTCTTTGTTGAGAAAAAAAGATAAATCCCTTAGACCTTGCATTGATTATAGGGGGCTAAACAATATTACAGTCAAGAATCGTTACCCTCTGCCACTCATCTCGTCAGCTTTTGAACTCCTGCAGGATGCTGTGATTTTCACTAAACTTGACTTGCGTAATGCCTACCATCTCGTCCGGAGCCGTGAAGGGGACGAGTGGAAGACTGCATTTAACACACCCACAGGACACTATGAGTACCTGGTTATGCCATTCGGTCTCACAAACGCCCCCGCCGTGTTCCAAGCCTTGGTCAATGATGTCCTTCGTGACATGCTTAACAAGTGTGTTTTTGTTTACCTTGATGACATATTGATCTTCTCCAAGTCCAGGCAAGAACATATTCATCAGGTACAGACGGTACTGCAACGCTTGCTAGCCAACTCGCTTTTCGTCAAAGCAGAGAAGTGCGAGTTTTATTCCACATCTGTAGCCTTTCTGGGATATATCATTGGTCAGGGAAGTGTTTCCATGGATCCCTCTAAGGTACAGGCCGTTTCCTCTTGGCCTGTTCCTGAGTCCCGCAAGATGTTGCAGTGCTTCCTGGGGTTTGCGAACTTTTACAGACGCTTCATCCGTGGCTATAGTTCTGTTGCTGCTCCCCTTACGGCACTCACCTCCTCCAAGGTGCCCTACAAGTGGTCACCAGAGGCGGACGTGGCCTTCAAAACGCTGAAGACCCTCTTCACCACAGTGCCCATCCTTCGAGTTCCTGATCCTGAAGGGCAGTTTGTGGTCGAAGTAGACGCCTCAGATGTAGGCGTGGGTGCTGTGTTGTCACAGAAGGCACCCGATGACCTCAAGCTACATCCCTGCGCCTTTTTCTCCCGACGTTTAGCACCTGCAGAGAGGAACTACGACATTGGTAACAGAGAATTACTGGCTGTAAAGTTGGCTTTAGAGGAATGGAGACACTGGCTTGAGGGTTGCAAGATTCCATTCTTGGTCTGGACCGATCACAAGAATCTGGAATATCTTCAGTCTGCTAAACGCCTCAACCCCCGACAGGCCAGGTGGGCATTGTTTTTGAACAGATTTAATTTTACTCTGTCATACCGTCTGGGTCCACGTAACACGAAGCCTGATTCTCTGTCTCGCCAGTTCTCCACCTCTGAGGGCCCCACTGCTGAACCTGTAACCATTCTTTCTAATTCCCATATGGTGGCTACACTCACATGGGAGGTGGAGGAACGAGTAAGAGCCGCTCTGGAAGACCAACCTGGCCCCAGCACCTGTCCCAGCAACCTTCTGTATGTTCCACAGCATCTCAGGTCAGACGTTTTACAGTGGGCTCACAGTTCCAAGCTCACCTGTCATCCTGGCATACAGCGAACTAAGGAGGTCCTGCGACAAAGGTGCTGGTGGGGTACCCTGGAGGAAGACACCAAAGACTTTGTCAATGCCTGTCAAGTCTGTAACCAGTCCAAATCTACTCACCAAGCGCCTGCCGGCCATCTTCTTCCTCTTCCTGTTCCTCACCGGCCTTGGTCCCATATATCCCTTGACTTTGTCACTGGCTTACCCATTTCACATGGACACACCACTATCCTGTCTGTTGTTGATCGGTTTAGTAAGATGGCCCATTTCATCCCGCTGGCCAAACTTCCATCGGCCAAAGAGACAGCCGAGCTCATGTTGCAGCATGTTTTTCGGCTGCACGGACTCCCCACTGACATCATGTCTGATCGGGGTCCCCAGTTCACCTCCATCTTCTGGCGGGAGTTCTGTTCTCTTCTAGGGGCCACTGTTACCCTGTCATCTGGCTATCACCCTCAGTCCAACGGCCAAACGAAGAGGATCAACCAGCAGATGGAGACAGTGTCGCGTTGCATGGCCTCAAGGAACCCTTCCTCTTGGTCCCAGCAGTTACTGTGGGTTGAGTACTCTCACAACACACTGAAGAGTTCTTCCACTGGTTTTTCCCCATTTCAGTGTGCTTACGGGTACCAGCCACCCTTGTTTCAGTCACAGGAGAAGGAAACGTCATGTCCCTCTGTTCAGGCCTTCATCAAGCGCTGCTACAGAACCTGGAGACAGGCTCGGACTGCCCTTCTCCGCACAGCACAGCACTACTCTGCTTCAGCTAACCGCCGAAGATCGAAGGCTCCTGTTTACCAGGCCGGTCATATGGTTTGGCTATCCACTAAGGACCTTCCACTGCGGGTTGAGTCCAAGAAGCTTGCACCCAAATTCATTGGGCCCTTCGAAGTCGAGAAGATGATCAACCCAGCGGCTGCTCGCCTCAAGTTACCCAGAGCCATGTGTATCAATCCGACATTCCATGTCTCTAAATTGAAGCCTGTCTGTGAAAGCCCTCTTGCTCCTGTTTTACCTCCACCACCGCCAACACGTCTGATTGACGGGGAGCCTGCTTATACTGTGCGGCGCCTCCTACGTTCCAGACGTCGTGGTCGGGGCATTCAGTACCTGGTTGATTGGGAGGGCTTTGGTCCAGAGGAGCGTTCATGAGTGCCCGCTAGCTATATCTTGGACCGACGTCTCATTGCGGCCTTCCACGAGCAACATCCGGATCAACCTTCAAGGGGCTCAAGGTCTCATGTTTTTCCTCCAGTAGTCTTGGATGATCCATCAGAGAATTAATTTGTGTGATTCTGACCTGTTTGATAAGTTTCGACCCTCCTCCAGGGCCCCCTCCACCCACCCGGCTCTGGCTTTTGATTTTGGGACGTCAGGAGCCGTCCCTTGAGAGGGGGGTTCTGTCATAGTTCTACCTGTTTTCTTATTTTCTTTCCTCAGTCCGGCTCCGTTTTTCAGCCTGTTCCAGCCCTTCTTTTGTTACCTCCCTGGTTTCCCAGCAGCTGCCTCTCATTTTGCTAATCAGCTCAGGGTAGCCTATATGTACTGCTTCTGTTCGGTTAGTTCTTGCTAGATTGTTGACTAGACAAGAGCAACTTTCAAGCTCCTCTGATATACTCTGTTGTTTGCATCTCTGCAATTCTGTACCTGCATTTATATCTGTTGGAGTTACCTGTTCCTGAGTTTATTGGTCCAGCCTGTTTCCCCATTTGAATCCCCAGTGTGGAAGAGCTTTTCGTTGACATTAAATAAGACTTTATTCCTCAGTTGTTTAGTCCCTGATTTAGCATATTCTGAATTACCTGCTTAAAGGACACTTTCTGTTGTAATTTGAGACATTTGACGGTTCACTTCGTGTTGCATTTGAGTCCAGTTTACCGGCGTGACAACTGCCCCTTCAAATATATCTTTTTCTCTCTTTTTCTAAATCTGATCATGTCTCATTTTAGCCTCTGTTAACCATATCCCTGCCAAAGTTTTTCTTCTTCTTCATGTTTGGCTTTAAGCTTTTTCTTGGTTTTATTGTGTAAAAGTATTTTCCTATTTAGTACTTCACAATCTTTCACTATGAGTTTTCCACTAAACCCATTTTTCTTTACCCATCTTTTAATATAGATTATGGACCCTCTATGTTTCTAATCCATATTTCTACAATCTCCTTCATGTTCTAGTTTTGGGTGAGATGACCCCATTATGATATTAGTCCTGTCAGTGTCACAGTCACTACAACAATTGAGAATTCACTTAGGTGGAGTACTTCTCTGAGCTGTAACGGATCCTTCGGAATACTCACAAGGATACTGAGACATTTTAAACCACCAGTTTATTCTCACTATTGCTTTAATAAAAATCCACTGTGATTCTTGAATTCAACAAGAATATGAGACCTTATATTAACACCGTTAGGTTTCCAGTCCCAATTACCATGAATCTTAAATCAAGTGTCTTTTTCATTCATACAATCACACTCATACAGTCATTTGAGTCCCAGATTCAGGTCAACCTTTTGATTTGATCCCTGACACCAAACACTAATCCCAGATTAGTTATTGAGTCCCAGACTCGGGTTAACCTTTAGGATCCAAAAACTAAGACCAGATTAGTTGTAGAGTCCCTGACTCTTTTTAAATTTTAGGCCTTTTTTCTTTCTTTAAGTCATAGTCCTAGACAACTTACTCCTGTTTAGTCGATCAGAGGGAAGGAGCACAGAAGAAAACCACACGGATGTGCTTCCATGAAGTCTGCTCTGCCTTCTCCACTGTGTCCTCTTCAAATCAGACTTTTTATTAACAGTTTGACATTGAAACAATTTCCTTATCTGTCAATAGAACAACATCCCAGACCCCTCCCCACATTCACACAGCCTTTCTGCTATCTTAGGTTACTCATCTATTGACCATTCAACTTTTCACTCAGTTCAATCACTTTACGATTTGAATATTTTACGACTTGATTAAACAGATTTCCATCAGACCTGGTTAGTCTGTAACACAATATAAACACACACTTCATTAATGATAAAAACAAAAGCATCATTTCATTCACACTGCAGCATCTCAACATCTGCCCAATCCTACAGCATCAGGTCAGATTTTTGCTAAAGAACTTATCACTTTTTGTCAAGATTTTTAAACCTACTATGAGTGAACTAAGACTATTGATCCTGAAAATGAAACCTGATTGCTGATCAAATTCAAAACACTGAACTGCGATGCAATCATGTTGATTGGAAACATGACGCCAATGCCTTGTATCAAGAAGCTGTGAATAACTGCACAGCTATCACAAAAGCTTTTCCTGCCTCTATCGATACTGACAAAATCCAATCCTGCAAACACACTCACACTGAGGACCCTGAAAGGTTTCTCACACATTTAACAGAAGTGTATAACACCCACAGTGGATTTACAAGACCTGATCACTTAGGTGAGACTCGTGATGTTTGGGAAACATATTTGTGTAACCATTTCATTAATGGACTAAAAACAGACATTTCTTCAGCTGTGAAGAAAACCTGCATTGGCTGGAATGCTGCTTGCCTAACTGAACTGAAAAGACACAACACCACACATGCATATGAACACCTAAACAGGAACAAAATAATGAAGCAAGAAAGAATGCAGAAAGAGCTGCATATGGCAGCAGTGACTATGTACAATAAGACCCAACAACATTAAAATCACCGACTGAAATCACAATTACATAGACAACTACAGACTCATCAGCCAACACAGCTACCAGTCTGTGGCCAGGGCAGGCCTGGGCCCTATCCTGTCTGTATCTGCTGTAACAAACAATAAACCTTTTTTCCTGTATTTCAAAACTCACCAAGCTTCGCAAATGGATTACTTTTCAACTAGAACTGTAATTTTTCCACAACAGGGGCCTGGGCCTAAAAACATCGAATGAGAAGGTGTGTTCAAACTTTTGACTGATAGTGTTTTACCATGTTACCATTATATCTGTGCAATCCCTTAGTCATCCAGGTAGGTTCCATAGTGGTCCATGGGTGTATACTAGTCTATATGGTCTTATGCTTGTTTAGTTACCGCTCAAGATCATTCTAAAGTTATTCAGGAGAGGTTCATTTCTGTCCTGAAAGTGACTTTTTTTTAGTATTGATACTTGACTAGACACTCGAGTATCTAGTTTCAATATTAGTTTTCGTATCAATTAGTATCTGATTTTCGATACTTTTGACAACCCTAATATGACTACGACCCTGTAGTCCTTTAAGCGTCTGCACATGCTTCCACTTACTTCTCTTAAGCGCACATATACGCTCATAAGGCTCTGTATACTGCTCTGTGTACAGCCCTGGACTGTACTGTGGACCTTTGGCTCCGGGCCCGATGGCTCGGCTGACACTGGCTCCAAATATCCCATGATGCAATGTGAGGCATGTGTGGCTTCATATAGCTTGCCATGTTCTGGGTGGCACTAGATGCCACTGAATTCATCTGCAGACAACAGCCAGTTAAACAAAGTACTGAATGACTCTGTGTTCATGAACTTTTCAGTGCATTCACTGCTTTATAATTTCAGTGAGCTAGGATGTCCTGATTGCTTGGGTTTATCAAAAAGAGGATGCCTTGTTCGCATGCAGTAAAAATGGCAGTGTTTGAAGTCCTACTTTGTATTTCAGAATTGCTTTACAAATATATTGTGAATGCGTGGTATTATATGTATGTGAGTGTCTGGAGTCTTTTCAAAGGTTTATTTTCCAAACTGTCCCTTTGAGACATGACACATGGCACTATGACACTAAAATAATTGACAATGCTTACCTGTTTTCACAATAAGATGAATCAATTTAGGTGAGTTTTCCACCGGCAGTGTCAGATTAGCGTGCTCAGGAGTGAGGAGAGGAAAGTTCGGAGTTCAGACACATGCTACTGGAGAGGTGTTATTGGTTGAGCTAAGAAAAGAGTCCCACATAAAGCTGTCAACTGGTAGAGAGTAAAAATTCATTCAGGGGTAATTTAGAAATTATTCCCGGATGTTTTTTGGGTCCCAAAAGGAGGACATCTCACCCCCTGAGTGAGCAACAATATTGCCATGAATTTCTATTGTTGAATGAATTGCCACATATTGCAAAACATTCATTTATGAGAGTGGGTGCCAGGCTCTTCAGCACTCACCTTCTCCTCTGAGATGCTCTTCTGTTCAATCTTCTCTCTGCATTTGAACATATAGGGTTCACCAGGCTGTAACCACATCTCTGGCCAGGACCTTCTGACACGCAAGCTCCAGCGCACACACATCCCAGACAAACCCAACTATTCCCTCAATTTGTGGAGCATCATGAAAAACTGCATCGGCAAGGAGCTCTCCAAGATCCCCATGCCTGTGCGTATTTGAAGCTTCAAAACAAAGGTGTTTTTTGGCCTGTATGTTCTTCTCAGCAACTAGGGTTTTATCTTAATTTCAAAAATTTTGAACTTTAACCTGAGTAATATTACTGTGGTAATGGTTCTCTTACTGAAGTACTATTTTAGTGACTCTTCATATCTCTGGCAGCTGCTATGGTCATTTTCAGTCTAGTCTGACTTGGCATTAACCATTGTCTTCTTCAAAAGTTAAAAGCCAATAATGGTGTCATCTATCCACAATTATAGTAGTTGTAATATATACTACAGGCTTTAAGACCTAAAGTTTTGTTAAAATTTAAAAGTCTGGCCATGGATCAAATATAGCAAAAAGAAAATATGGCTTACAATTCAAACTAATATATACTGAAGAATTCTGATGGTTTGATTATAGACAATAATTTAATTTTGTAGCAGGGGTTCCTGGGCTGGTTGTGTGCCTTTTTGCTTATATCTGCTTTTTGCAGCCCTGTGATTTTGAACTGTTGCTCTTGGATTGGTGAATGCTCTAACTACAAAGCCACTGCCCTATATGTAATAAATTATTCTATATGTGTAGTTTAATACAACAACAAAGTTCCAGGTTAGACTAATGTTTTTGTTTGGTTGTTGTGTATGTTTTGGTTTATAAAAGGGAGATATCACATATGTAGCTGTTACAAAATTACACAATAGTTATGATCAAATTAATAAAAAAAAATAGCAACACCTTTATTGTGTTTAAGGTTTAAAGTTTAAAGTGTTGATGACAGGTGGAGGCATTCCATTTTATAACTCAACGCTACTTTGTGTATTTTTGTACTTCTCAGTTTTTTTTTTTTTTTTTTTTTCTTCACAAACTGCTTATTAAACTGACATAAAAATATGATAAATATTTACCACAAGTTCTATCCTGCCAAACCAAGTCAGAATTAGAAAAACATGAAAACTAATGGCCTATTTTGTCTCTTCAGGTGAACTTTAACGAGCCCCTATCCATGCTGCAGCGGCTCTCAGAGGACCTTGAGTACAGTGACCTTCTGGACAGGGCTGCATGCTGTGAGTCCTCTCTGGAGCAGATGTGTCTGGTGGCTGCCTTCTCTGTGTCCTCCTACTCCACTACAGTCCACCGCACAGCTAAGCCCTTCAACCCTCTGCTGGGGGAGACATACGAACTGGACCGCCTGGATGCATATGGCTACCGCTCTCTCTGTGAGCAGGTAACAGCATGAGATGGGTACCAACTGAGAGAAAATAGGAGGGTGTTAATGGATAAATTCTATGAATGAATTCTAAGATAAAGAGAACCTCTATTTGTCTCACAGTGGGGAAATGTAATCCCTGAAGTACTAAAGTACTTTAACACCCAAGTGTAACCCCAGTATATATATATAAAAAAAAAAATCAAAATATGCATAGACTGCCGAAAATTTTGTCGAAGCACTTAGGCTACATCTCCATCAGCATCTACACTACTACAAGAGAAAACAAAGACTTTAGAAGTCATATTGTACCTAATACACTCATGGACAAAATTGTTGGTACCCTTCGGTTAATGACAAAAAAAAAAAAAAAACTCACAATGGTCACAGAAATAACTTGAATCTGACAAAAGTAGTAATAAAAAAAAAATTATATGAAATTTAACTTATGAAAGCCCATGATACCCCTAGAAAAGACTGAAAATAATGTTATCAAAGGGACATGTTAATCCAAGGTGTGTCCACTAAATTGCACCATAGGTGTCTACAATCTTGTAATCAGTCAGTGGGCCTGTATAGAGCTACAGCTAGTCACTGTGCTGTTTGGTGACATGGTGTGTAACACACTCAACATGGACCAGAGGAAGCAAAGGAAAGAGTTGTCTCAGGAGATTAGACAGAAAATTATAGGCTTTACCTTTAACACGCTTGTCTATAAGACCATCTCTAAGCAGCTTGATGTTCCTGTGGCTACAGTTGGGAGCAAGAAGGAACTGTAGCCAACATCCCTGGACATGGCCGCAGGAGGAAAATTGGTGACAAATCAAAGAGACGGTTACTACAAATGATAACAAAGGAGCCCATAATAAAAAAGAGATTAAAAGTGAACTTCAAGCTCAAGGAACATCAGTGTCAGATCGCACCATCCATCATTCCTTGAGTCAAAGTGGACGTAATGGGAGACAACCAAGGAGGACACCATTGTTGAAAACAAATCATCCAACGGCGGCATCGAACGGCCCTCGCGGGCACATTCCTCAATGAAGCCATTAAGTTCTTATGAGACTTTGAAATGTATGAACCCCCTCTCAACCTAATTTTCCCATTAGGTTGAGAGGGGGTCTTTCGTGCATTGCCATGGCAACCCAGTGAAAGATATTTATTTATTTTATTTATTTATTTATTTTAATTAGGACAGTGCATATTAATCAACATGTCAACAAACAGCATCAATGTAAATATGCCGGAATTAGCACAATAGCTACTTTACACCCGTTGTCCTAAGGCAGGTCAAAAACAGGAAATTTAAAGAAACACAGACAAACCAAAAGTGCACATAGACATGACAACAAGTGAACCACAATAGACCATATTCCGAGTTTAAGATGTCCCAGGAAAATAAATAAAAAAAAAAAAAAAATAAAAAAAAAAAAAAAAAAATAATAATAATAATAAGACATGGGTCTCATTGACTTTTTTGATGGGATGAGATGACATGAAGAGTCATGGTGCCAAATTTGACATTATTCCATGTAACTAATATTTTTCTGAAGAATCGGAAAATTTGGAAGCATTAGCACTTACAATGCCTTTTGACTTTGACAAGTGCAGCCCAAAGCCATGCACTCATCATTGCAGTCTTTCAATTATTATTTTTTTCTTCTGCTCTTTGAGCAGGAATTTGACCCTCTGAACATATTCAAAAACTCCCCAAATTTTGACCAAAATTGGATGACATGAAGAGTCATGGTGCTAAATTTCACATTATTCCATTAAACTAATATTTTTTCTGATGAATGGGAAAAATTGGGAGCATTCCCATTAGGATAACATTGGCAGTTTGCAATGGCAATGGCAACACGGTGCAAAAAAAAAGACATGGGTCTGATTGACTTTATTGAATGGAATGACGAAATGGAAGTTTGTGTCAAATTTGGTAACATTTCGGAAAACACAATTTTCAGCCCTCCACACAAATGTATTTGATATTCTGTAGCAACATGAATATCAGTATCCTAGCAACCCATGCCGGAGTCAGAGCAGGAGGCAATGGGGCACACGGGTGCTCTGCGCGCAACTTTAGCTCTATGTTCACAAACAGAAAAATTAAGCATATCAAGGAAAGAACACTGTCCCTAATGTGAAACATGGAGGAGGCTCTGTTATGTTCTTGGGCTGCTTTGCTGCATCTGGCATAGAGTGTCTTGAATCTCTGCAGGGTACAATGAAATCTCAAGACAAGGGATTCTAGAGAGAAATGTGCTCAGTTGGAAGTCATGGGTCTTGCCACAGGACAATGACCCAAAACACACAGCTAAAAACACCCAGGAATGGCTAAGAGGAAAACATTGGACTATTCTAGAGTGGCCTTCTATGAGCCCTGACCTAAATCTTGTTGAGCCATCTTTGGAAGGAGCTGAAACATGCCATCTGGAAAAGGTACCCTTCAAACCTGCGACAACTGGAACAGTTTGCTCAAGAGGAGGATACCTGCTGAGAGGTGCAGAGGTCTCATTGACAGTTACAGGAATCATTTGATTGCAGTGATTGCCTCAACAGGTTGTGCAACAAAATATTAAGATAAGGGTACCATCATTTTTGTCCAGGCCTGTTTCATGAGTTAATTTTTTTTTTATATATATAATTCTGTTGAAGCATGATTGAAAAGCAATGTCTGACTTTCATTGGTTACATTTCATAGAATTTTTATTTATTATTACTTTTGTCAGATTCAAGTTATTTCTGTGACCATTGTGAGTTTTTATTTCATTAACTGAAGGGTACCAACAATTTTGTCCACGTGTGTATAACCTCAATCTAATTCTGTCTTTGTGTCCTTATGCAAGACACTTCACCAACATTCTGTAGTATGAATCTGATGCGTGGTGGTTGGAGGGGCCGATTAGCACACATCAGCTGTGGCTACAATAGCAACTTACTACTACCACACTACTTTCTGAGGTAATGCTCCAGGAACATTAAGACTTAATTGTGACTCAACTGGAATTAACGTAGTGGTGCTTAAAATACACAGAATACCCCAAGAAACAAGAAAAAAGTTGTATCCCATTTACTTGTTTTTTTCAACACCCGGCCACGTCCATTATGATGACATATTACTGACTGTATCTCGTTACATATTGCACCATTAACTAGTAATGGATGTGGTGACAATTTGTATACTACTTTTAAATCTTTCCTGGGCATGAATGTCATTATAAATGTTCATATACACAACGTGACCACTGAACCACTGTCTGTGCGCGTGCGTGTGTGTGTGCATGTGCGCGCGCTTACTCAGGTCAGTCACCACCCCCCGGCCGCTGCCCACCACGTTATCTCACAAAGAGGCTGGACCCTGTGGCAGGAGATCACCATTGCCAGCAAGTTCAGAGGGAAATACCTGTCCATCATGCCCCTGGGTAGGACCACTGGTTGCTAATGCAAACTGTAAACAAAAGATACACCTGTGATAAGACATGCTAATACACAAACAGTAATACACCTGTGCTAACATTAATACTTGGTAATACACAAACGGTAAACAAAAAATACAGTTGTTAAGACATGCTAACACATACGTAAACAAGATATACCTGTGGTAATTATAAGAATGAATGTAAGTCAATGCAATGTCCCCATAAGACATGTAAACCCAACATGTGCGTGTTATAGGTGCCATCCATCTGCAGTTCCACTCGTCAGGAAACCACTATGTCTGGAGGAAGGTCACCTCCACTGTGCATAACATCATTGTTGGCAAGCTGTGGATTGACCAGGTGGGCCCCAGACCTGTTCCCACTGGTCTGCTCCAACTGCTCCTACTGCTCTGTTCCTTCTACTCCTACTGCTCTCTTAATGCTCCTATTTCTCTGCTCCAACTGCTCATCTCCTGGTGCCTCATCAGGACTAGATTTTATCTAGTAATATAATAGATAGTATTCCTGTTAGAAGGAGAGTCAGACCTGTGAGGGAGGTAGAGCTAAAAGGCCTGGACAGCGAACTTCTCATGTTGAAACACGTAGAATGTAGACAGGCAAAGGATCAATCAGATAAACAAAAGCTGTATTTTTGTAATTATGAAAATCTATTCATCCTGTTACATTATCATTATTTTACATTTTAATTCACTCACTGATTCTCCCAAATAATTGACATACATTTTGATTTAGCAGTTAAAAAAAAAAAAAAAAAAAAAAAAAAAGCAGCACTGTGTAACTTTCTTGATATGGCATGTTTGTGATTCCACGGAAACAGAAACCTTAGTCCATACTTTGGAACATTCTTCATAATCAAAGAAACAACATTTTCATGGAAACAAGCACAAATAACTTTTCAGTGCAATATAAACATCCAAAATGAAAAATAATAATAATAATAATAATAATAACACATTTTATTTTAGTCTATATTTGGCTAAAAATATACACAGTGATAAAGTATCTCCAAATAAAGTAATTGCCCTCTTTCATATACAACAGATATAGACAGTGTTGGGAAGTAACTGAATACATGTTATTAATTTGCTTGCCTGTATCTGTTTCATTGTTGATTTTCTGACTTTCTGTTGGTTAAATCAGTTATCATGTTCAGCCCTAAGAGGCAACTGGCATTGTGATTTTGGGCTTTGCAAAAATATATCGAATTGAATTGACATATACCGAGAATACGAATTCAGAATACCCATTTTGAGTAACTGTATTGTAGTGACTTACTTTTTCATGTGGTGATATTCAGAATAGTTTCTAAAATCAAAGGAATCCCATATTTTCTGGACTATACGTCACTCTGGAGTATAAGTTGCACCAGTGAAAAAAATAAAAATATAATATAAGTCGCACTGGATTATAAATCACATTTTTGGGGGATTTTTTTTTTTTTTTTTTCAAAATCCATGACCAAGTACAGACATTTTATCTTTAAAGGCAAGTTATAATAATAACAATAAAATAGAGAACAACAGGCTGAATAGCCGTACAGCACGCTAACGTAACACATAGACAATGAACTGAATATGTATCTGGTATGTTAACCCAAGATATTGACAGTTAATCAGATAACTATGCTAAAGTAACACATGCCGGCTTGTCCACAAACACGAGAGTTTTTTTCACTAGTGTTTACGGTGGTCTTACTACTTCATCAGAGTTCACCCTGTAGAACTAGCAAACACATAAAACATAAAGTAAGCTCTGGCTCATATTACATATACAGTATACACAAAATTGCATATGAACGCCTGGAAAATATACATACCACTTTGCCTCACTGTGCTAGTAAACAAACCGCTGAACCAAAAACTTTATATTTTACTTTTCAATTGTTTCTTAAATAGTGCTCTGGCAGGTAAGACTTTGCGTTAGCATAAAAAAAAAAAAAAAAAGGCTGAACCAGAAAACAGGAATTACAATAAAATAAACATTTACAATATTGTTCCAAATAAAAATAAAAAATCACCTTTTTGGTCTTATAAATAAGGGGAAATTAAATATGAAATGTATAAAAGAAAACGACCCAAGTAATTTTTCTTACAGGTATTGCAACACACCAGCACCATCCATTGGTCAAACAAGAGACCTGTAACATATATAATCAACCGTTACATAACACATGTACATGAAGCATAGATAGCGAACTGAATAAGTGTCTGATATGTTAACGTAAGATATTAAACAGTTGATCAAATAACTATTATTTTATTTCCTCCATCTCAGAACTGTGCAGTGTATCAAACCCAGAGCTGCCTGCTACATCATTTGCAGCCTCTGTTGGGACTGTGGATTGTGGTAACACAGGAGGCCCATCCTCCACTCAGGTGGAGGCACTGGACCTTCATAATGTGACTGAAGACAAAGTCAGCAAAATAATTTCATCACTCTCCAATTCAAGAGCAAAGGACTCATGGGGGCTTGATTCACTCTTTTTAAAGAAATATAAGGATTAAAACTGCTGTGGTGAAGCCTATTTTTAAAGCAGGAAATGGTAAAGATACTAAGAACTACAGACCGATTAGCATCCTCCCAGTTGTCTCTAAAGTTATTGAAAAGGTTGTTGCTGAACAGCTGGTTGATCACCTCGACAATGGAAATATGTTACATCCTATGCAATATGGTTTCCGATCAAAACGTTCCACAGACACAGCATGCTACTATTTCTTCGAGGTGATCAAATCCAGTCTTGACAAAGGGGGGATGGTTGGGGCTGTTTTCCTGGATCTTCGTAAGGCATTTGAAACTGTAAACCACTCTGTGCTTTTGACCAAAATGCAAAACTTTCATTTATCTGCAAATACTATGAATTGCTTTCAATCATACCTAGTGGACCATTACCAGTGTGTAAAAATAAAAGATAAAACCTCACCATACTTCGCCTGTACCACAGGTGTGCCCCAAGGGTCCATTCTGGGGCCATTGCTCTTGAGTCTATACATTAATGACCTGCCCTCCATCTGCAGTGATGTAGAAGTCTTAATGTATGCTGATGATACAGCCTTTTTTGTGCATGGTTCTGATGCTAATTCTGTTGCCGCTAAGTTAGCCACCACAATGACAAAAGCAAAGTGGCTTAACAATTCCTGCCTTGGGTTGAACACTGAGAAAACGGTCACTATGTATTTCTCAAACAAAACAACTCAAAATGTCTTCCCAAACATTTATGTGGATAATCGCATGATCAAAAACGTTGAAGAGGTTAAATACCTAGGTGTCATATTGGACCCTTCACTTAACTTTAAAAATCACATTAAAAAGACATGTAATGTCTTGAAGTTTAATATTGCAAACTTTCGACATATTAGGAATGCGTTATCACTAGAAGCTGCAAAGTCTTACTTTGATGCCATGATCATATCTCATATTTTGTATTGCATATCATCATGGTCTCAGGCTAACTTAACAGCTCTAAAATCTCTTAGATCCTTCACTTAACTTTAAAAATCACATTAAAAAGACGTGTAATGTCTTGACATTTAATATTGCAAACTTTCGACATATTAGGAATGCGTTATCACTAGAAGCTGCAAAGTCTTACTTTGATGCCATGATCATATCTCATATTTTGTATTGCATATCATCATGGTCTCAGGCTAACCTAACAGCTCTAAAATCTCTTAGATCTATACATAATCAGGCCCTGAAAATTCTCGATAAAAAGCCAAGGCGTTACCATCATTGCCATGTTTTGGAAAAATATAAAATACTAAGTTTCAACAACTTGATCAGGTACTCTGATATCCGTCTGGTCCATAAAGTTTTACATGACGCCGCTCCACCTCCTCTTAAGACCTACATCCAGCCTCGCTCTCAGCTTACAAGTAGAGTGTTAAGGTCTGTGTCTAGAGGCGACTGCAATGTTCCTAAAAGAAAGTCTGCCCTCTCTCAATCAGCCTTTTCCTATAAAGCCATCAAGGAATGGAATGGGCTTCCAGACAATCTACAGAACATGACTGATTTTTACAGCTTTTCACGGGCCGTCAAAAATTGGATTCTGGAGCATCAAACATGCTCACACTAACAATACCAGATGGTTATTTTGCCCTCAGATGTTACCCTTGTGGATACCACCTGATGGCCCTCAGATTACCAAATCTATAGTGTTACAACATTACATTACACTACATTATATTACATAACATTACATTATATTACACATTGCACTCTTAACTTATAAATATTTATTTTACTGTATATTTATATATCGTTCCTCCAAGTCTTATTTTGTAGTGTTAAATATTTATTTTACTGTATATTTATATATCGTTCCTCCAAGTCTTATTTTGTAGTGTGTGAGTGTGTATTGATTATATTTCTTACATTTTATATTGTATTGTATTTCTCACCTGCTCAGGGACTACAGTTGGAAATTACCTTAGGCTATAATCTGGTGCAAAGCATCTTTAATATTTTTTGCACACTGTCCCTCCCAAATAAACTAATAAATGAAATGAAAGCATAAAAAAACAAGCTAACAAATTTACTCTCAATCTCACTCCAAATCACTAAATCCATTCAATTCTTCATCCTTGGTGTCGCTTCTGAACAACTTCTCCTGAAGTAGATGAAGCACCGCATCCGTGTGGCTGCCATACTGGTACACAAGCCTAGAGCGTCCTCACGCAGTTGTCAGTGCGACAATAACGAAGATGTGAAATTACAGATACGACTTATATGTGAAATTATATATTTTAATAATTTCACATAAATCGCATCTGAGTATAAGTTACACCCCCCCGCCAAACTATGAAAAAAAAGGTGTGACATATAGTCTGGAAAATACGGTACATTATAGTATTTGCTCATACAATTAAGGCTTCAAACTGTTCATAATCAGTGAGAAAAATGGACAACACTGCTCGTGTGGTTAGGGCAAGTGTGATGTTTCCTTCTCCATATAGTGTTTGGAAATGCTTAAAGCATGCTGAATACAGTAGTAGAATACAGATAATATTCTTTCCATCACTGGATGTAAATAAAAGTATGCTCTCCTGACCATGTAGAATATTTGCTCAGTTTAACCTGTGTCTGTGATTTTCAGTCTGGAGACATAGAGATCGTGAACCACAAAACCAAGGACATCTGTCAGCTCAAGTTCTCGCCGTACAGCTACTTCTCTAGGGACATCCCGCGAAAGGTACCGTCCCCTCTTCTCCTCTGCTCGCTGACATCCACTATGCTGCTACAGATGTGCTTTAGTCCTTGTGATTTGGACTTCTTTTGAGGCTGAAAGATTAATAATAATTAAAACTGCAAGCATGGATAAAGGTCCTCGCCACCCCTTGTGACCACAGGGTACATGCAACCACGAAGTTTGTGCCTCTCGTCCCCACTTATGTTACCCCTCACTCCAAAATCAGTGTCTAATACTACTCCATTCATTCCAATGAGAGCATTTCTGACATTTTCACACCTGCATGGTTTGAAAAAGAGGTATGTCTTCATTGGCTTTTTTATTCAGTATGATGTGTGGAATATGTGTACCAAGTTACAATGGTCTATGACAAACACATATTTTTCATCTCAGTTAAGCAAAACCAATGTATTTCTAAAATGAATGTTGGACGTTGCCATGGCAACACAATTTCAAATAGAGATATGTTCTCATTGGCTTTTTTGTTCAGGATGTTGCAGGCTGGCCACACCCACATTTTATAACTGAAAAAAATTCAGGAGAGTAGCCTATAATCCCATATGGGTCTAGTTTATTTTGACTAATTTGCAAATGTCTTGAATGAAAATCCAAGGTGCAAAAAATTCAAATGTGTGAATTTTTTCACACGTCCACGACAAATCAATTGTCTTCTATGAATTTATGAAAATGAAATTAGAAGAGGACGCTAGAGAGCCATTTTGTGAGAGAGTGCCTTGATTTGCATATCATTGCATTCAGCTCACAAATGTGCATAAATGCTGTATTAGCGTTTTCCCAACAAAAAATATGTGAAAGAGAAATATTTTTTTGAATTATTCCAAAATTTGCGATTTTGTTGAAAGTTCACCCTGACCACACCCAAAGTCATAATCAAAATATAATTGATAAACTTTAATCACACATGGGTTTAGTGGGATTTGGCCAAATTTGAAGTGTTTGTGATGAAAATTGTGCGAGAAAATGTCCTGAATGCGAGGGTGTGCACTTTTGTCATTCCCGGGTTTGATCCAATATGGCCGACTTCCTGTACATTTTAGGGCGGGGCCACAATATCATTTTTGTCATGTCCTGACATGCTCTATTTTTTGATGTGAGTTTCAGATTTTTACGTTTACTTTTTTCCGAGTCGGGCTCCCATTGGCCCCATGAAAATCAAAGTTTGAGGTGGCGCTATCGAGTCGTCTTTCGTTATATTACCTTAACAGGTATTATCGCACCAGATTAAGCCAAATTTAGAGAAAATTAAAGTCCTACCATACACACATACACAGAAAACCATTACCTGAGGAAGATTCACTGCAAGATTAATCAGCAGTTTAAACAGACATAAATGGCAAATCAATGACTGCAATTTTTGAAGCACCATAATTTCCAAAAACAAAATACAACAATATACAACAAAATATCCTGTCTTATTCTACATAAAAATTGTTAACATGTAGTTTAGATCTGCACAAACAAGTTCTGAAATGTCCCTCTGTGCACTCCCTGTGTCTCTATAGTATTTGATTCTGCCGACTGCTAACCTTGTAGTTTAGATCTGTACAATCACACTGAAGTGTGGTTGTTATTGTTTGTCAGTTCATATTTCAGAACAGAACTTTGAATAGAATTCTATTATTAAAGCATAAATAGAAATCACAAATTACAATTGTGATGCTTTAAAATCGCAATAGGATAATAGGTCATTCAGTCCAATATAATTTAGTCCTGTTTCGTGCTTAGTTTATGGTCACTTGGTAGAGTGAGTATGCTTTTCCTCAGACTGAGCTAATTCTGCTATTTGGCCAGGAGGTAACAGGATTTCAATTTGATTTTGTCCCACTGTTTGGATTGGATCAGATCTTAACTAAAAACTTGATCATGGGTTCATACATCCTAGCAGATGTTTTGCTGCTCATCCAAGCCGCTTCTTTAGTTCAGAACTGAAGAAGCGGAAGAACAGATTTAAAATTCGTCTTTTGCTGTGGATCAGACCTGGACAACTGAAGGTTTACACAGACATCGTTTTGGAGACATGCAAAATTTGAATATCAAGTATTTTCTCTATGATTACAACCTATTAAAAAAAACTACAAAAAGAGCTGAAAATTAAAGATGCCTGCAGTGTTGTCTTCCAAACAATTAAACAATTTCTACACTTTTGTGGTTGGATTTGTATTTTTTTTATTTTTTTTTATTTTTTATTTTTGTTCCAGTAAACTCTGGTACATTTTAGTACAATTTTGATAGATAACCCATTACATTTTTTTTTGGACATTTTTATTTTTGTCAAAATTGCCTACTAATTCCACACAGTATCATCTTGGAGGTGGTTTGGTGTTGTGTTACTGTCCTCTGCTGGACACCATAGGAACTCCGTCGTGTCTGGCCACTTACAAGACATTTGAAGGGGTCTAGTATTGAAAGAGAAACAGAACAATAAATGTACCTTCCCATAAATAAAATAATATTTAAATCTCCTTAATGTTTTTCATATGATTTTTTTTTTATTAAATGATTATATCGTTTCAACTATATATATTGCTAGTAAATGTGCTGTTGGTATATCTCCGATCTGAGTAGTCTGAGGTCTGAGTCCAAGGTAGTCTGAGATCTGAGTAGTTAAATATGAAGTGACAGAGCCTAAATGCTAAAACAACCCTTCCCTACATATATTTTCACTTAAAGTGATTATCTCCATGTGTTGGCACTATAATGTGTGTTGACCATGCTGACTGTGTTTAGGTGACAGGGGTGGTGTCCGACAGTGCCGGCCAGGCTCACTACATCCTTTCTGGGACATGGGATGACAAGATGGAGAGTGCCAAAATCATCCAGAGCAGCAGGGGGAGCTCTGAGGGCAAGCAGAAGACAGTGTACCAGACACTGTCACCCAAACTGCTGTGGAAGAAGTACCCCCTGCCGTAAGTCACACAATAATCACATGGACCAATGTTATTAAACACTTCAAAGGGTCTATATTCCACTATTTTCTGATGTTGATTCTTCATCAAAGACATACCTTGTGTGAATGTAACAAAACACATGTTTAACTCACAAATCCTGCATATTTAGACTGAGTTCTTCAGAAAATACTCTGTTCCACCTTGTGATGCTATGTGGTAATACAGGAAATGCTCCACCGTGTTTTTAAACTCCATACACCTCTGCCTCAATAATTTGGATAATTTCAGCCTGAGAATTGCCAATCTCTATTGAACTAAAGGTAAGAGGTAGCTGTTAACTTGAAAGCTACCACTACATGACATCACAAGGTGCAACAGAGTATTTTGAGCTTTGGAGATGTAGACAGACTAATAAAGGATTACTCCAACATGTGAATGAAACAAAACACAACTTCAGGCATGCTTTGATGAGGATTATAGCATGGTTTAAAGCTCACAAGAGTCAATTTAGTGTAACATAAGACCTTTAAAACAATAACTGGAGGTTTGACAGATTGAATTGAAAGCCTAACATAATTGGCTGTTGTGGTGTTGTCCAGGGAGAATGCAGAGAAGATGTACCACTTCTCGTCTCTGGCCCTTACACTGAATGAGCCTGAGGAAGGTGTGGCTCTGACTGACAGCCGCCTGAGGCCTGACCAGAGGCTGATGGAGGACGGCCGCTGGGATGAAGCCAACGCAGAGAAGCAGAGACTGGAGGAGAAGCAGAGGGCTGTGAGGAGGAGGAGGGAGGCCGACGCTGCAGACGCGCTTGACGAAGGTAACACCACCAGATACAAAATGGCTAAAGATAAAGATGTTTAGACCTGGTTTACTCTTGGTTGTGCCTGGTTTATTCATGGTTTGGGTCAAGTTTAAATCTGGTTTAATCTTAGTTTTGTTGTAGTTTAGACCTAATTAAGTCTTCGTTTGGATCTGGTTTAGTCCAGATTTTGTTGCAGCTTAGTTCTGGTTTAGTCTTGTAGAATCTGGGTTAATCCTGGTTTATTTGGAGTTTAGGCCTGGTTTAATATTAGCTTGGTCCTTGCTTGATCTGTTTTAGGTATGGTTTGGATCTGGTATAAACCTGGCTTGGTTGAAGCTTAGACCTGGTTTAGTCATCGTTTGGATCTGATTTAGACCTGTTTCAGACTTCATTTGGTCTTCATTTGGTTTAGACCTTGTTTAGTCATGGTTTGGTCCAAGTTTAAACCTGCTCAAGAGTGCGTTCACACTTGCACATATACAACATCAAAAGTATTACTTAACTGGGACTAAAGTTGAAACTAACCCAGAGTTAAAACAGGACTAAACCAAATTGTTCAAGGTTGCCTATAAAGTGTACTTAATTTAAAGTCAGGTATGTTTTTAATGAGGAAAGAATATTATAACATGGTAGAAAGGTTTTAAAAAAAAATAAAATATATATATATATATATATACACACACACTCACCTAAAGGATTATTAGGAACACCTGTTCAATTTCTCCTTAATGCAATTATCTAATCAACCAATCACATGGCAGTTGCTTCAATGCATTTAGGGGTGTGGTCCTGGTCAAGACAATCTCCTGAACTCCAAACTGAATGTCAGAATGGGAAAGAAAGGTGATTTAAGCAATTTTGAGCGTGGCATGGTTGTTGGTGCCAGGCTGAGTATTTCACAATCTGCTCAGTTACTGGGATTTTCACGCACAACCATTTCTAGGGTTTACAAAGAATGGTGTGAAAAGGGAAAAAACATCCAGTATGCAATCCTGTGGGTAAAATGCCTTGTTGATGCTAGAGGTCAGAGGAGAATTGGACGTGTGATTCAAGCTGATAGAAGAACAACATTGACTGAAATAACCACTTGTTACAACTGAGGAATGCAGCAAAGCATTTGTGAAGCCACAACACGCACAACCTTGAGGCGGATGGGCTACAACAGCAGAAGACCCCACCGGGTACCAGTCATCTCCACTACAAATAGGAAAAAGAGGCTACAATTTGCACGAGCTCACCAAAATTGGACAGTTGAAGACTGGAAAAATGTTGCCTGGTCTAATGAGTCTTGATTTCTGTTGAGACATTCCAATGGTAGAGTCAGAATTTGGCGTAAACAGAATGAGAACATGGATCCATCATGCCTTGTTACCACTGTGCAGGCTGGTGGTGGTGCATAATGCACCATGTCATAAAGCTCAAATCATTTCAAATTGGTTTCTTGAACATGACAATAAGTTCACTGTACTACAATGGTCCCCACAGTCACCAGATCTCAACCCGATAGAGCATCTTTGGGATGTGGTGGAATGGGAGCTTTGTGCCCTGGATGTGCATCCCACAAATCTCCATCAACTGCAAGATGCTATCCTATCAATATGGGCCAACATTTCTAAAGAATGCTTTCAGCACCTTGTTGAATAAATGCCACGTAGAATTAAGGCAGTTTTGAAGGCAAAAGGGGGTCAAACACCGTATTAATATGGTGTTCCTAATAATCCTTCAGGTGAGTGTGTATATATATATATATATATATATATATATATATGTATATATATAAATTTTGAGTTTTCATGCCATACTTCGGAAAATTCCATGCAAAGAAATAACATCTACATACATGGATACAAGCAGGTGGCTGACCATCCACTAGAAAAAGTTGCATAGTGCACATTTAAATGCTAATATAAATATTTATTTGATAAAACTTGAAGCTTTTCATGTTTTGTAACAATGGATCTTTGAATTAAAACATGAAATAAATACTTACAAAGGTGGGTAAAACTTAATTACATTTACCCAGTTGTATTTATATGAATAACTTTTTAAAGAAATTGTACTTTTCCGAGTACTTTTCTACTTTAATAATATTTTATTAAAGTAACAGTACTCTCACTCTAGTAAAAGTTTTGGTTATTCTTCCCACTGGCAATATGAAATGATTTGTGTTTCTTGCAGCTCCTTCAGATATCAATTATTTTGTCTCATTTGTGTGTCTTTCCTTTGAAAATACCAGATTTTGTGCATCATTTAATGTTTGTCCTTCAAATTACATTCATTTCAAATTATAAAGCAGACATTACACCCTGACAGTTACTCTTGCTTAAGTAATACTTTTCCCAAATACATTTTTACTCTTATTTGAGTTTCTTGGATTACTACATTGTACTTCTATTTTTAAGTATTTTTTTTAAGTAACATTACTGTTATTTGAGTGTTATTTTTGTCTACTCTACCCACCTCTGTTTATAATAAATATTCATATGTCTTACGTCAAATATTGAGTACTTGTAAACATTCTGAATTTTGACTTCAAAATGGTTTCAAATCAAAATTGACACAAGTGTGGTGAATAGTTGTAGATTTGCATCCCTGCTCACAGTTCTGCACTATGCTGAAATGCGTGCGTGTGCTTCAACAGGACGAGAGTACGAGGGCTACCAGCCGCTGTGGTTCACCCAGAGACGTAACTCCATCACTGGGGAGATCAACTACGTCTACAAGGGGGGCTACTGGGAGTCCAAGGACAAGCAGGACTGGAGGATGTGCCCCAACATCTTCTGACCCCCGTTCCCCTCAGCCCACACCTCAGCTAATCTCAAACCGATGCCCTGCATCGGCCTTCAGGGGGCGTACCTGCTGGCTCATGCGCACTCTGCACCACAACAATGGGACATCTCCATGAGTAGTTTTGGGACTTTGTGAAGGTTTTTATGGTTTTTCAAAGCAAAACATATTACATTTTAAGTGTGTTACTCTTGAGCTTGGAATTTTGCTGTGCTATTATCAGTAACTATTTGGAATACGTGACTACATTTAATATTAGAGATAAAGTTGTCATGTATACGGCAACTTCTCACTCCAGGAAATGGTATCTACCCACAATGCACTTTTCTGAGGGATGAAGTCCATGAGAGTGAAAAGACTGAACTGCCATAGGCTCCATAGAATAAACATATGTGAGTAGTGCTAGAGAGAAAAGAATTCCTCTCACATGAATAGTTGATTTGACCCCCTTATCTCTTGTTTTGGACACATTTATTTTACAAAGTATGACATGTTTTGTGAACAGTGGCCACTTTAAAACACAACTGTGAAATGTAAATTGCGTGCTTGCAAGTGTTGCTGGCTAACTGCTAATGGCTAGCTGATTGGCTCAACTTGAGTTTTCTGTTGTCAAAACTATGATACGCAGTGATAAATAGTTTGGTGTTAGTTAGTGCACATATTAACACTAGTGCACTTATCTGAAACCGGGTCGTGGGGGCAGCAGTCTAAGCAGGGACTCCCAGATGTCCCTCACCCCAGACATGTCCTCCAGCTTCTCTGGTGAGACCCCAAGGCGTTCCCAGGCCAGCCGAGAGACATAGTCCCTCCAGCGTGTCCCGGTCTTCCCCGGGACCTCCTCCTGGTGGGACATCCCCGGAACACCTTCCTCGGGAGGCGTCCAGGAGGCATCCTGAGCAGATGCCCGAGCCACCTCAGCTGGCTCCTTTTGACGTGTAGGAGCACCGACTCTGAGCTCCTCCTGTGTGACGGAGCTCCTCACTCCAATTCTAAGGGAGCGCCCAGCCACCCTGTGGAGGAAGCCTCTTGTATCTGCGATCTTGTCCTTTTGTTTATTACCCAGAGCTCATGACCATAGGTGAGGGTAGGAATGTAGACTGACCGGTAAATCGAGAGCTTCGCCTTTCGACTCAGCTTCTTCTTTACCATAGCGGTACGATACGGCGGCCGTATCACTGCGGATGCTGTACCAATCCGCCTGTCAATCTCACGCTCCATCTGTCCCTCACTCGTGAACAAGACCCCGAGATACTTGAACTCCTCCACTCCAGGCAGAGACTCCCCACCCACCCAGAGAGGGCAAGCCACCTTTTACCGGTCGAGAACCATGGCCTCAGACCTGGAGGAGCTGATCCTCATTCCAGCCACTTCACACTTGGCTGCAAACGACTCCAGTGCCTGTTGCAGGTCCTGACTTGACACAGCTCCTGCTCTGGTCATACAGGGACAGCCTTTAGCAAAGAGCCCCGGACCCCAAAGTTTCGATGGACACGGTCGAATGTTTTCTCCAGATCCACAAAGCACATGTGGACTGGTTGGGCAAACTCCCATGAGCCCTCGAGCACCCAATGGGGAGTGTAGAGCTGGTCCAGTGTTCCGCGACCAGGACGAAAACCTCACTGCTCCTGAATCCGAGGTTCGACTATTGGACGGATTCTCCTCTCCAGTACCCTGGAATAGACCTTACTGGGAAAGCTAAATGTGATTCTCCTATAATTGGAACACACCCTCCGGTCCCCCTTCTTATACAGAGGGACCACCATAAAAAAGAATAATAAATAAATAAGTCCATAACTGTTTGAATCAAATAGTAGTTGCATTGATTTGAGTATATTTTGATTATTTTAAAATTAAATTTGCCAAAAGAACATGTATTTTCTTATTTCAGTGCAGTAACAGACATTTTATGCTTGTTCCAGTGGCCGGTCTTATTTTAAGATAGTTAAAATGTACTCAAATCAAGATAACTACTACATGAATCTAGTGTTGTCACAATACAAAAATTTTAAACTCAATTTCTCTGCTAAAGAATGGACGTGGCTGAAGTACCGATTTTGATGCCCAAATGATGATTTTAAAAGCAACACACCATATGGTCTTACACCAGTTCTGATAAAACTCAAGATTAAACTCTTCAGGAATGGTTAAATGTTATCAGGTTATTTTTTCTTCTGTATCGATACCATATCAATATTGCCTAAATGATACTTGATTCAAGCAGTTATTAACATTGTTTTATTTAAGATTTTATTTTTTACAATACCTCAGATTAATAGAGTTTAGTGGGGTTTTTTTTCATTTATTCTGTAAAAATCAGTTTTTTCAGTCCCATGTGATATTTTTTTGCTTTCTTTTTTTCTTATAAACAGCCATACTTCTTTTATCTGTGACTGGCTAATCCATCTGTCAATCACTGGTGACCAGACCCACATCTTTATAAAATATTGAAGAAGTAATGTCATAAATACATTGATAAAATGCACATAAGATTACTTTTTGTGCTATTTAGATTTTGTAGAATAGACTGGTTTTCTTGATTTGTAATGATGTATTTTAGTTCTTATGATTATATTGCGGGCTCTTTAACTTTTATTTCTGGTATTTATTGAATAACAAAAATATCTCGACATCCCCAGTGCTCATCATTTGACAGTTCATATTATTACTTCCATATATCTGTGCAAAGAGAGTATCCTCAAAGGTCCTTAAAATAGGACTTAAATGGCTTCCATAGTTGTCAGTGTTTCACTCTGTCACAAGCTGGTTGAGTATCCTTATGTTGCACACATATCTATTGAAATTGTAAAAGTTCCAGAATGGAGACAAATGGAGGAAAAAGTCAAGTGAAAGATAATGTATTTTGAATGGGAAATTTTGAATTATCCATAGAATCATACAAGATGAAAAAGTTGACAACCACTCATCTCCATCTAAGTGATATCAGGCTAATAGTGAAAGGTTTTGATTGTGTATTAAATCCTGTAACATCCTTCACCACTAATGAAGCTAGACTAGACTAAACTAGAAGAATCCTTGTAATATATTGACAACCAAACTGACGTTTCTACACATGTTTTTTCACTTCCTCATTCTGGAACTAGGAACTAGTCTGATGACTTGATGCTGGGGTTGTTCTACATGTATCTTTATGGTGGAATGTTCAGCTGTTACCAAAGTTTTAAGATTGTCTGAAAACTCAAGAAAAAACACAAAATTGATTTAAACAACACATTTCAGGGGACTGATCTATACGAGCGTTCGTGGTCCTGTTTAGGTGTTTGATTTTAAACAAAAAGGTGAGAGTGAGTAACTGAAGAACAGTTGATGCTAGCTAGCTTGTAAATGTTATGGTATCTGAAAGAGACTTAAAGAGACAGCACAAATGTTGTAATTCCAGCTCTTTATGGTCTGATTGTGTTAAAATAAAGCTCAGATAAAGTCTAACAGCTTAGGTATCGCTGTTCCCAATCAGTGTTTGGTTCTATCAAATTGAAGAGTGCATGTTTTGATCTGATTATCTTTATTAAAACAGCTAAATTTAAAGGTACAGTATGTAACTTTTCTGATCCATCAGTAGCTTGTCTCATAAAAAAATGTTATTGCTCTGCCTGGATGTAGGCCATTCAAGGAACTGTAAGATTTTTATTTTAAATTCCATAAACGTTCAAACTGTGACCCCAGGTAGGAGGTAAACATGTTCAAATTCAAATAGAATTGAAGTAGTAATGTTGATTTATTCTTAATTACAAAAACATTGAACATTATGGCCCTCTTATTTATGTCGTGATTTGGTATTTTGATTCAAAGCAGAATGAGCCTCTCTCACTTGGGTTGCCAGTTTCAATGCTGAAATCCAGTTGGTTTAAACCTGAAAGGACTCTTTGGTCTGAATGGCCACTACCTAAACCTCAACACCTGCAGCCAATCATGAATTAGGGCTAGTGCAGCCTCTGCAGCTCAAGGAGTGAATTCTTTGAGGCATAGGCTGTGTACATGCTGAGAATGAGAAAAACTTGTTTGTGCCCTCTGTTGCCAGAACCTTAACCTGCAGATAGAGGTTCAGTTGTGATTCTAATATCTTTTTTTTAATTGTAAGAATGCAGGCTACAAACAGTCCTTTTAACTATGTATTTACTACCAGTGAATACATGATTTGGTAGAGTCACCTGCATGTTTATATGGAGATTGCCAGGAATCTTCCACAAAATGGCATAAAACCTAGCAAACAACCACATCTCCATGTAGAATAGAAAGTTTGGAGCCTTCAATCTAAAACATACACCGTGCCCCTTTAACAAACTGAATACGTACACATGAGCTTTAAATTGTGTGTTTATTTTTGGGTGTGGAAAAATGTGAACTCTTGACTGACTAGTCAAGTCTCACAGTGTTGATATTTGCACTAACCTGGCCTTACCCAAGTGATGTGTACATACAGAAAGGACAGGCTGGCTCCTGTCTGCCACATCGCCCCCTTCTGGCCCTCACATGCACAGCCCCTCACTGTAAAGAGCTGATCTGGAATCGGCACTCACAAGTCTGCCTTCACTGAAACAAGAAACAAGTCACTACACAAAAAGAGTGACAAAAAGAAATGTGTCCTATTTTTGTTAGGAATGCAGGATCCAAGCCCGGTGAATATTTTGTGATAAAATACTGTAAATGCATATTATGATATACAATTATATAAAATGTGACTATTGCTTACTCCACTGACTGATAGAGCCCAAAATATGATCTTTTAAAGTGGAACTAAACATTAAATCCACATTTATTACTACTAAACTGGGTATATGATGTTTCAATACCATTACCTGCTGTTCCTAGTGCTTTTGGCAATTTTAGCGCAAACTAGGTATATTTCTAGCTTTCTGGTCAAAATCTAAGTATGTGCTGCCTTCTGTGGCCTCTCTAATTTATAGTAGTTGGTGACATCACAAAAGAAAGAAAGACCCTGATTACAGCCAGGGGTTTCTGGTTTCAAACACCTGGCTGCAGGGGTGGAGTTTGAAGTGTGGATACCTGTTAGACCAATCACACTGTTCCTCATATCTTCAGGCCCCCATCCCTTTAGTCCTCCAGATGGTCCCCACCTCTCCAGACCCACAGTTTAGCAGCTCTATTTGAAATGCGTTTAGTCCCACTTTAAATAAATTGGGCAATGTTTGATTTTGTGTATGAAGTCTGAGTAACCACGAAAGAACTTAAGAACTCTCTCACTGGACTGGACTCATAGGAGGCCTGTAGAATCTGCTCCATGGATGTGATGGACTTTTGGACTGTGAAATAAATGATTTGTTTTGCACAAAATGGTGTTATCGTGTTAATGTTTACCATTTCCAGGTCATAAGCTCTATGTGTGGGAGTAGACGTAGAAAGTAGACTTGATGTAAAGCCTTCATTTGTGCTATTAAGAGGCACTGTATCAATAGTTTCACATCTATTTTAAACTGAAGACCAGTCCTGTTCAGATCCCACACATCTTCAACCAGATAATAAAGTGGTTATAGTCACTGAATAGCCTATTTGCATCTTCTTTAGAGGAACAGATCAGTTTTATTGTCTCGTTTAGGGTACATTTTCACGCAACTTTTGGGACAAAATGAAGATTGCCTTGTAGGCCTAGGCTACCTTACCTTAAATCAGCCATATACCCGTATAACACTTTAATGTCATGTCATAAATGGTATCACTGTCCCCAGATATAAAGTAAACATGTCTAAATCAAATATAGCAATTGGTAACAATTGTAATGTTGATGTATTTTTACTTACAAAAACATTGGGCACAATGATTATCCAATCAGAAAGTAGAGTAAGCCTCACATGAGTCTCTCATTTGGGTTGCCAGTTTCAATGTTGAAATCCAGTTGCTTTAAACTTAAAAGGACTCTCTGATTTGAACGGTCACTACCTAAACCCCAGCATTAATCAGTGCTAGTGCAGCGTCTGCAGTTCAGTGAGTGAATTGTGAGGCCTGTCCATATACTGAGAATGAGAAAAACTTGTATGCGTCCGCTATCTGCAGGTGAAGGCACAGGCAACCCAAGTTCAGCTGTGATTGTAAACTGTACCTTATTATTTGATTTACGTTTTCTTTGTTATGTGATTTATTCTTTTCTATCAATATACCAAAAATCATTCTTAGTTCTTTGTGAGTGATTTTTTTTTTTTTTTTTGGTCACTTTTTTTATACCATTTCTGGATTATAAATATAATTTATTTGCACTGTCCACTAGGTTATCAAATCTATACGGCCTATTATATTAACAATGATTTTTATGATTGTTTTTTTAATTCAACTTTTCAATTAGAATCTTAGTTTTTTTTTTAAACTGTGAAACTCATAATTCATGACATCCCTTGCATTTATTTGCATTGGTTCCCTATAATTTAACGTTTAGAAATGTGATGAAAAAGGGTCAAGCAAAAGTCATAATTCAAATAATAGACTGACCAAGCAAATTTGACCAGAGATTGTAGATAAAAGCTGATATTTAATTTTTAGACAGTAAACACATTTGCAATGTGTTTCAATGGCGCACAAACCACCTACGTCAAGAAAATGACTTAGGTAGAATGTGTTTGTTTTATATATAGCTTTGATATAGATTCAGATTATAAGAGATATAGTCTAGATAGATTGTCAGAAATTGGAGATAATGTATTCAATTAAAACCCATTAGCTTACTGATGGGTTAGTAAGCTAATGGGCTAGCTTTTACTACTTAGCTTACAAAACAGGATTATTCACAAATGCAATTTTGATACAATTGTTAAATTAAATCAAATGCTATCATAAATGTCACAAATATCATAAATATCACAAAAAATGATCATAAATGCATTCTAGAAAAACTACAGGGACCTCTGACTGGTGGTAACATTTCTTTATTTTAAATAACAAAATTAGAGTACACAGTTTTTAAACTTGAATCTTTTAAGTAATTTTCTCAGAGCCAAAAGAAGCCAAAGATAAATGTTTAATGAATTAAATTATTTTGTAGATAACATAGCATCTGGTGATCTTTTTTAAATTCTACAATACCAATTAGGGTGTATACAAAAATTACATTCAATGTAAATGGAAGTGTCAGCAACATACACATACATAAGCAGAACACAAAATTAGCACAAGCCGACAAAAAACAAAAAAAAAAAACAAAAAAACATTTAGAATAGCAAGGATCTTCCATCCATCCATTTTATTCCGCTTATCCGGGGCCGGGTCGCGGGGGCAGCAGTCTAAGCAGGGACTCCCAGACTTCCCTCACCCCGGACACGTCCTCCAGCTCCTCCGGTGGGACCCCAAGGCGTTCCCAGGCCAGCCGAGAGACATAGTCCCTCCAGCGTGTCCTGGGTCTTCCCCGGGGCCTCCTCCTGGTGGGACATGCCCAGAACACCTCCCTAGGGAGGCGTCCAGGAGGCATCCTGAGCAGATGCCCGAGCCACCTCAACTGGTTCCTCTCAATGTGTAGGAGCAGCGGCTCTACTCCAAGCTCCTCCCGTGTGACCGAGCTCCTCACCCTATCCCTAAAGGTGCGCCCGGCCACTCTGCGGAGGAAGCCCATTTCAGCCGCTTGTATCCGCGACCTTGTCCTTTCGGTCATTATCCAGAGCTCATGACCATAGGTGAGGGTAGGAACGTAGATTGACCGGTAAATCGAGAGCTTCGCCTTTGGGCTCAGCTCCTTCTTCACCACAACGGACCGATACAGCGACTGCATCACTGCAGACGCTGCACCGATCCGCCTGTCAATCTCCCGCTCCATCCTTCCCTCACTCGTGAACAAGACCCCGAGATACTTGAACTCCTCCACTTGGGGCAAAGACTCACCACCCACCCGGAGAGAGCAAACCACCTTTTTCCGGTCGAGAACCATGGCCTCGGATTTGGAGGAGCTTATTCTCAACCCAGCTGCTTCACACTCAGCTGCAAACCGCCCCAGTGCCTGTTGCAGGTCCTGGCTCGAAGAAGCCATCAGGACAACATCATCTGCAAACAGCAGAGATGAAATCCTGTGGTTCCCAAACCAGACCCCCTCCGGTCCCTGGCTGCGCCTAGAAATTCTGTCCATAAATATAATGAACAGAACCGGTGACAAAGGGCAGCACTGGCGGAGTCCAACATGCACCGGGAACAGGTCTGACTTACTGCCGGCAATGCGAACACAGCTCCTGCTCCGGTCATACAGGACAGCCCTTAGCAAAGAGCAAGGATCTTTTCATAGATTTTAAAATGTTTTTATTCTTGTTGGAGACAAATTTCAATGACATTTAACATATTTTAAAAAGGTAGCAAAGACAGGTGTGGTGTCTCCCCACTTACATGAATAGATAAAATATTCGTATAAGATAATATATAAGTATATATATATATATATATATATATATATATATATGTGTCTTCTTTGTCTCCACAGTTGACGGCACTGAAGCTGGATCCTGATCTGGACGGTACCCATCCGACTTGTCACACCGATCCTCCACCGTACACAACACCACAGCCAAATGGACAATTACAATCCCAGCGGAACAGAAGTGATCTTCCTCAGCAAAGTGAAGTGCACTCACAACGGACAATCTCACCAAATGCATCCCTTGCTGTTGCACTGCAGGAGTCACCTCCTATTGCTCACAGATTACGCCAACGACAGGAAGAGACAACATTTAACATGCCCATGGTTGAGGTCTCAGGACCAGAAGGCCCAACGCTAGTTTTTCGCCCTTGGATCACATCAGAAATTGCAGCTGCTTCACAACATTTGCCAAACCCCACCCACTCTGGTGAAAATTTTGCTAAAGAACTTCTTACATTTTGTCAAGATTTTAAACCCACTATGAGTGAACTCAAAAGAGTACTACTCATGAGGATGAAACCAACTGACTGGCACAAAATAGCACATCAACTCCAAAATACTGAACTGCGGTGCAATCATGTGGAATGGGAACATGACTCTAATGTTTTATATAGAGATGCTTTAAACAAGATATGCATTGCCATTTCAGAAGCCTTCCCAGTTTCTATTGACACTGACAAAATTAATTCCTGCAAACAAAAAGAAGATGAAGAACCCGAGGATTTTCTTACAGGATTAACTGAACTGTACAACACTCATAGTGGATTTACAAGACCTGTTACATTAGGGGACGTGATGTGTGGGAAACATACTTATGTACCTATTTTTTAAATGGACTAAAGCCAGAAATTGCTTCAGCTGTCAAGCAATCATGTATTGGGTGGAATGCTGCCCGTATAACTGAGCTAAAAAGACATGCCACACATGCACAAGAACAAATACTCAACAAGAAAATAACAAAACAAGACAAAATGCAGAAAGAACTTCATATGGCTGCAATAACCATGTACAAGGCAAACACAAGACATGACTATGGAAGCCGCCATCACAGCACACATTTTCGTCATGGGGGACAAACAAGGCGTGAACCCAAGAGAAGATCAGCCCTTCCTCATGATGTATGCTATCGTTGTGGACAAAGGGGACATTGGGCACGCAACTGTCCACTTTCTTCAGAAGCTTCTTCAAATACGAGACTATTGGCTATAACTAACACATCAGATTGAGTCGGATGGGACCGGAAAGAGACGGACTCCAGCTGATGAGCCTGATCAACCTACAACTTCAGAGAAAGGTAGTGCACCACATACTCCCACAGTACAAAATAGTACCCCTACAACATATGGTCAAATGTATGTTCAATATACATCTCCAAACTTTAAAAAATTCCCACAATACTGTTTAACAATCACAGATCAAATTGTATTGTTTTTAGTAGATTCAGGAACAACACATTCTGTCCTAAAAGCCATACAATTTAATCCTAAACCTCCACTAAGTGGAAAACATGTGTATTCAATTGGGTCATCAGGTCAAACAATCAAAGAAAACATCACCATTCTGCTACAATGTGAGAATGGGCCAAATTCAAAATTCACACACTGATTCTCACTCTCACAACTATGTCCCATCAACCTCATGGGAAGAGACCTCATGTGTAAATTAAGACCTCATGTGTAAATTAAGTCTGTGCTCTACACATGAAGGCATTAAAGTATGTAAAATGTCTGATTTGGCTTCTAAATTCTCCAACACTTTTGTACAATGTGCCACTGAAAACCTCAACTATACTTACTATTGGCAAATGCAAAATGTACAGTTCACCGGAGAACCTGCAATGTATCTCCCATGTATCAGCCGGACCTGATGAGCCATATGAGAAAGGTTGATGGAGAGAAACAACTGACACACTTTCACTTGATGATGTCTACTGGAACCAAAACAAATGTGTTGTGTCTGTATCTCTCACACCAACCCATATCACTTTCTTTTCTATTACTAGCTTTGTACCACATATTCCTATGTCTAAATGCACCTCTGATAATTGGTATGATTTGGGCCCTTGTGTTAAAAGTTGTCAACAAGCAACTGATTGGACACAAACGTCTGATCCGTTAATTTATTTTTTTTCTCCATCATTGCAATGTTTTTGTAAAAAACTACAAGCTATTGTGCATGCATTGAGAACAGTCCAGCTGGCACCTGAAAGCGCTTATGAATCAAGCTGTTTCCTAATGGAAGAACAAGCTGCAGTTGTTCCAGCCCTACAAGAAGTTCCTAAAACTCTGTGGGCTGTCAGCAAATATGATGTTGGCCTCATGAAAAATTGTGAACCCGTTGTGATCACACCAAAATCTGACTTCAGACCATGTAAGCCACAATATCCCCTCAAGCGCGAAGCGATTGAGGGAATAACACCTATTTTTTAATTTCTAAAAGCATCAGGAGTAATTGTTCTGTGCGATGACTCCCCTGTGCGAACACCTCTACTCCCAATTAAAAAGATTAGAGAAAAAGAACAGCCTACCAAATGGCGTTTTATTCAAGACTTACAAGCAGTAAACGCTGCAGTTTAGCCTCGAGCTCTAAACGTTCCTAACCCGTACACTATTCTGTCCCAAGTTCCTCCTGATTCAAATTACTTTTCAGTTGTAGACCTGTCAAATGCCTTCTTTAGTGTACCAGTCCACCCTGACAGTCAATATTGGTTTGCATTTAACTTCAATGGCCGAGCTTACACATTTACTCGTTTGTGTCAAGGGTATTGTGAAAGTCCGACCATTTACAATGATGCGCTCAGGAAAAGTCTTGAATCCCTAATCCTTTCTCCTGGGACAGCCCTACTTCAGTATGTAGATGACATAATGATTTGCAGTCCAACTAAACAACAATGTGAAAGGGACACAGTCAAACTCCTGCAAAACCTTGCTGCAGAGGGCCACAAAGCTAGTCTTTCAAAATTACAATTTGTTCAAGAAAAAGTCACATTCCTGGGTCACATCATTACATCAAAAGGTAAAAGTCTGTCTCCAAAACGTGTTGAAGCCATTCAAAATCTTCCAAAACCAATTACAAAAAAAACTAATGATGTCTTTCCTGGGAATGTGCTCTTATAGTAGACAATTCATTCCAAATTATGCAATCTTAGAAGCCCCGCTTAGCTCAGCTCCCTAATTCACGGTAAAAATTTGCAATCGCCTGACAAACTCACATGGACACCTGATGCTGATCATTCAATTACCACATTGAAAATAGCTCTCCAAACCACTCCCACTCTTGAGTTACCAGACCCAAACTGACCATTCACACAAATGGCTGATGAACGTAATGCTTGCATGACATCTGTTTTGTTACAGGATCACGGGGGAAAAATGCGACCTGTTGCTTACTTTCAGCCAAACTGGATCCTGCTGCTGTTGGCATGCCAAGATGCCTCAGAGCAGTAGCTGCTGCTGAAAAAGCCATAATGGCATCTAGGGACATTGTTGGCTATTCTGATTTAACTCTTCTTCTTCCTCACGCTGTATCAATGATTTTATTTGAACAGAAAACATCTCATCTCTCAACCGCTCAATGGCTACGTTAAACACTGTGCTTTTAGACATGCCTATCATCACAGTGAAACAATGTAATGTGTTTTATTTGTTACAGGAGATATGGATGCTGCATAATTTCTTTTTTGTGTGTCTTTTTCATGTTCATACGACATCACACACTAACAACACTAACAACTAACCAATAACAGTTTTGGGCTTCACAAAATGTTCCTTTCAGAACAGCAATTTAAGTGTTCTCTTGCAGCAGAAGATAACTACGCCAAAATTGACACATGTATATATACATATATATAAATGTGTCAAAAGGAGGGATGTTAGATGTAATAGCGGTGGAACATTGGTTCACTAAAGGTTTCTCAACATATGCGCAGAAATACTGCCAAAGGTGCATTATCTGTCCTGCGCATAATGTAGGTAAGACAATTCCAATGACACAGGCTGCTCATCCTCCACCAGAACATCCATTTGAACATCTAATGATAGACTTCACTGAATTGACATTGGCACAAGGTAAAAAATATTGTTTAGTAATGGTAGACATGTGGTCAAAGTGGATTGAAGCATTCCCAGCTAAACATCCAAGAAGTCAAGCGGTAGCAAAAGCTTTGTTAACTTAAGTTGTTTCACGATGGGGAATACCAAGCAAAATCAGCAGTAATAATGGAAAACATTTTGTTAACACAGCAATTACACAAATAAGCAACTTCCTTGGCATTGATTTAAGAAAATATTGTGCTTATCATCTAGCCAGTGGAGGGGCTATCGAAAGAGAAAACGGCACTCTAAAAAGTAAATTAGCCAAATGTTGTGGAGAAACAGGACTATCATGGATACAAGCCTTACCTATTGTTTTAACTCACATGAGAATGCGAAAGAGGTCTAGAGGAAACATGAGCCCTTTTGAAATCCTTTTTGCCAGGACTGGGTCCTAGTGTTAGACCACTCCCCTCCACTGGATTATGTGAAGATGATATGTTACAATATTGCAAAAACTTATCTCCCACTCTCTCATTTCTCAACAGGTGAAAACAGCCCTTCCAACTCCCGCATCCAAACACCTCCACAACCTCCACAACCTGGTGACTGGGTGATGGTAAAAGATCTGTGGAAGAAGCACTGGTGTTCCAGATGCTGGCAAGGTCCCTTCCAAGTCCTCCTGACAACACACACTGCCGTCAAGACTGCTGAAAGAGCGACGTGGATACACAGCAGCCACTGCAGGAAGGCCCCACATCCCAGAGACGACCCAACATCTACAGAGAACCTCCAAGCACCATCCGCAGAACCAGCTCCCCAAGGCATAGGTACCTAACATCTACTACAATGGCAGTCGACTTGCACATTCTGCTGACTGAAAAAGGTGGTTTGTGTAAACTAATAAATGCTTCCTGCTGCTTCCACATCCCAGATGAATTCAACAATATCACAGACATTATTAAACACATGCAAGACTCCATTCAGCCCCCCAGACTGACAGACAACTCATGGCTCTCGTGGCTTCAGTCCTGGAGCCAAGACTGGCTGTCTTGGGTTTTAACAACGATCATGCCCATTCTAATGATATTTTTCCTTGTATGCACTCTAACCCCATGTATACTGAAGTGCATAGTTAATGGCATGGTCAAGAACATGACAACCTCTCCAACTTTCCTGCAAGAGGACACTGAACACAATGTCGCATGGGAAACGTCTTCCCAGGTCCCAGATGAAACCGAAAATCAAAAAGCCTATCAAACGGACTCTGATTCAGATGATGAATTATTTGTATTGAACTAGTCACATGTGTGTTGTATTACGGACTGACCTTGCAACACTGTGAAACAACAATGATTATGCATTTTAAATCCATTCAGAAATAATGTGTTTGATAACAAGTTGTTTTAACAAAAAATTGCTTTAATTGTATATACATTTTAGCTAATTTTTATCTTTTGCGTTTTTATTTTTTGTGTTTATCATTCTTATTGGTCTTGGTATTATTATTATTTTTTGTATTTTTGTTGGTTATGTTCCTAATACAGTCATGTTGAAGTAAACATGTGACATGATTCATGAATAATCAAAAGGAGGGATGTGTAATGGAAATTTAAATATTGTGTCATTATTTTACCTTTTAGAAATCGCATGGTCTCATAACTAAAACTCATTTGGTTTGGTCGTCAAAGACAGTGTTAGAAAAACCTTTCATGTCAACCCTTTTGTTCCCTTTTGGTGGCTAGACTTGTTAAGATGTGTTGTAATGCAAGTGAAAGTAGATGCAACCAGACCATACAGTCGGCCTTCAATCCTTCCTTAGTGACCCCCTGAGGGGACCCAGCTCATGAATGTCTTCAGGAGCTGGTCTGACCACACCTCAGCAGAAGTACCACACTCCCTCCCCTGAAGTGTTCCACATCTAGTATTGTTTCTACTCCACATGCTACTTCACACCTCGTATTGTCTCTACTCCAAATGTTACCTCCTGAGGGGAACCGGCTCCTGAATGTCTCCAGGAGCTGGACTGACCACCCCTCAATGGGAGTGTCACATGCTTACTTTGAAATGTATGTCCTCTGGTCATCTCAAACTATATAAACTGGGTGCTTTCCAGCATTCGGGGTCGGACATAAGGGGGAGATGCTGTCGGACCTATTTCTTGCAAGAAATAAACTCTTGTCTGTGCTTCAACATTCATCAGAGCCTGCAAAAGGAGTCTTATTTCCACGACACTTGACATAAAAATTGGTCCTTCGAGCCGGATGTCAACATGCCTGCGTTCCTGGGGACGGGTCGTCGTGAACTGAAGACGGTCTGGGACCGCGTAGTAAATTCTACCTCGGCCAGTTGACCACGATCTGCCCTTTGGACCAGATAGACGACAACTACCGACGAACTACCATACGACCAAACAAGTGTAAGTAGTCTGGGACTATGGCTAGGAAAAAGGCCTAAAATTCAAAACAACTGAACTGGAATTAGTTTTTTGGTCAGGGACCAAATATAAAGGTTAACCTGAGTTGGGGACTCAGCAACTAATCTGGGATTACTTTTTGGTCAGGATCCAAATCCATAGGTTAACCTGAGTCGGGGACTCAAATGACTGTATGAGTGTAACGACCGTGAATGAGAGAAAAAGACACTTGATTTAAGATCCATGGTAATTGGGACTGGAAACTTAACGGTGTTAACATAAGGTCCCCTATTTCCATTGAATTCAAGAATCACAGTGGATTTTTATGAAGGCAATAGTGAGAAAGAACTGGTGGTTTAAAACGTCTTGGTATCCTTGTGATTATAAACACCTAGGGGAAAGATTTGACTGCTCAACTTGATCCCGGTGTCGCCAACCTCAGCCCTGAAATCGACACATGGGCTGGGACAACTCCAGAGATGAGCTGTGACAGGTGAGATGTGAAAAATCCACAATAGATATCAACTCAATTCTCGCTGTGCAAAATAGAGTGTGGGTACTTGTACAACATACATTTTAAAGTTTGGTTCTATCACCTTGCAAACTAAAGGCATTATAGGCGTTTTCATCTTTAATTGGGGCATTCGCATTTTCAGGAGCTCAACAGCTCCATTACATTACACCAATTTCACAGTACTCTGATACAAATGATCAGAGCAGTCCTTTCATACGTTGTGGGTGCTTCTGAAGTAAAAGTGAGTAGAAACCAGCAGCAAACTCACTCATAACTAAGTTGGTGTGTGGAGGGCACTCGTATGACTTTAGGAGGAATTCAGTGCAACTTTCCATAGGCACCCTGAACTTAAAAAGTGAAATCATGAAAAATCCACAATAAATATCAACTCAATTATTGCTGTGCAAAATAGGGCGTGGGGAATTGTACAACATACATTTTAAAGTTTGGTTTTATCACCTTGCAAACTAAAGTTATAGGCGTTTTCATCTTTTATTGATGCATTTGCAATTTCAGGCGCTGAACAGCTCATTTTCACCAACTTCACAGTGCTCTGATATAAGTGATCAGAACAGTGCTTTCATACATTGTGGGTGCTTCTCAAGTAAAAATTGAGAAGCAAGTAGAATCCATCAGCAAACTCACTCATAACTAAATTGGTGTGTGTAGGGCACTCATTAGACTTTAGGAGGAATTCTATGCAATTTCCCATAGGCACCCTGAACATGAAGAGTACAATTGTTAAAAATCCACAATACATCAATCAACTCAATAGTTGCTGTGCAAAATAGGGCATGAGGACTTGTACAACATACATTTTAAAGTTGGGTTCTATTACCTTGCAAACTAAAGTTATAGGTGTTTTCATCTTTTAATGGTGCATTCGCATTTTCAGGCGTTGAACAGCTCCTGAAACAAGATCACTGGAACGTCGTGCTCCAAGATCTGCTTGGTGCAAGTCCACCCAAAAGGTGAGCCACACAACATGAAAAAGAATGTATGCAATAATAGACGATCAACGTAACCAATCATTAGCAAAGACTGAGTTTTTTTTATATTGTTTGCAGTACAAGGCACAACCCTACACACTAAAAACCTACTCTGGTGTGACACAAGTAAGTGGCAGAAGAGCCTGCAAGTACATTGTTCAGTCATTTAATGGAAAAATTAGCTTTCTTCTCCCCATGCTTATAGAGTGCAATGCTATCCCCAACAATAGGGACGAGATACCCACCACAGAAGCTGCCTTGCACCACCCTCATCTGAGAGCTATAGCTAGCGAGATACCGCCCCTTGACCCACACGCTGGCATCCTGCTGTTGATTGGACGGAATCTTGTGAGAGTCCACGAGGTCAGAAAACAAATATGCGGCAAGCAGAATGAGCCATTTGCACAGAAGCTTGACCTAGGCTGGGTCATCATCGGAGAAGTATGTCTGGGTAACGCTCACAAGCCGAGTGAAGTAAATGCTCTCAAAACATATGTGCTGGACAATGGTCGCCCAAGCTATCTCACTCCCTGCAACAGTCCTTTATGTTGATAAAGGAGAGCTTCACACTGAGCAATTCCAAAGCCATTTCCAATCCACTGCCACCTTCAAGCTGAAGGGTATGACAAATAATAAAGCTTCTGAGTTGCATTACAAATACATATATCAAAATTATTGAATGCATATTGATTGAATAAAGTTTCTTAGGTGCATCACATCTACATATATATCTTTTGACACTGAAATCATAGAAGTTTTGAATATTGTCATGCAACCACTATTTGTATACTGAATTCATGTATCCTTTGAATATTGTACTCTTTTGAAGGTCATCTAATGGGCACCATGTTCATGCTAAAGTTTGAACAATATGTACTAACACCAAAACTATTCACTCAGTATAATATTCCAATATTAAAGGAGGCATTGTAAGATGTGAGTTATGGGGGGCAGCCAGTTCTTTGTAGAAACTCCTTTCACAGAGATAAGGCAGCCGGACGAGACCCAAGGCCGAAAAACAAGCCGGTGCTGCCCGGAGAAGTGAACGAGGCTGGAAGGAGGAACCAAGACGTCAACCTACTCATCACAATATTTGCATATTCATGTTACATGTTACATTTTATCCTTTGGGGCCAGGGAAAAGCAGACAGACTGCCTGCTGCACAAACGAGGGATAGATCATTTTGACCCCGGGTACTGTATTAGATTGTAACTGTCAGGGGAATAAACTTTTGAGATTTGAACTGATCGAATCCAGTCGTCATTTTGATAGAACACGCCTAACAAAGCCTACAAGTAAAGCCTACAGTTGAAAGCTTAGGAGAGACTGTTTTCTGTCAAACCAGTGAAGCTAACCGCCTTGCACACTCAGCTGAAGACCTCATCTTTCTCAAAAAAATGGAGCAGATCTTCAAAGATAACACTAACAGTTGGGTTGCACCACTCCCATTTCGAAGCCCAAGGCGCCTTCTCCCAGACAACAGGTGCAACGCAATAAAGCGGCTTGAGACGCACGCTTGACAAGAAACCAGACATGAAGGCACACTTCATTGAGTTCATGCAGAAGATGCTTGACAACAAACATGCTGAGCTTGCACCACCTCGCCCAAAAGACAAAGAGACATGGTATCTTCCCACTTTCGGCGTCTACCACCCACAGAAGCCTGGGAAAATCTGTGTGATGTTTGACTCCAGTGCTCAGTTTGATGCAGTGTCTTTCAATGATGTCCTGCTCTCCGGCCCTGATCTTAATAACATACTTGTGCTCCTCTCGTTCAGAAACTTCATCTAACAAGAATTTTATGTCGACAATGAGCTGAAGTCTTTTTCAACAGAAGCTGAGGCAATTGACCTCCTACAGAGGGCCCAGAAAATGCTTGCTCTCTCTAATCTACGTCTCCACAAGATAGCTTCCAACAAAGTCAAAGTTGTGAGTGCCTTCCCTCCTGAAGATAGAGAAAAAGAGATCAAAGACCTCGATCTGACAACAGACAAGCTCCCAGTCCAACGCAGTTTAGGTGTTATTTGGAACAGACACAACAGACACATTCACATTCGATGTTCCACGAGTGCAGAAGCCCTTCACTCATTGTGGTGTACTCTCAACTGTAAATAGTTTGTTTGATCCTTTTGGGCTGCTTGCACCTGTAACTATTAAAGGCAGACTTCTTCTCAGGGAGCTCACCAGTTGTGAGCAACGTTGAATGGGACAGCCCATTACCACAAGACATGTATGATGACTGGAGAAGATGGCAAGACTCTTTGCAGCACCTTACAACCCTACACATCCCTCATACTTATGTTTCCTTCTCAGTTTCCCAAGTCACCTGTCTAGAACTCTGCATGAAAGCTATGCATGAAGACTGCCACAATGAAGTTGGTTTCGTCATGGGCAAAGCCAGACTTGCTCCAATGCCAGAGCTCACCATTCCCAGATGAGAACTCTGTGCTGCAGTGCTCGCGGTGGAAATGTCAGAGCTCCTTGAAGATGAGAAGTTCAAGACTGACAAGATCACTTTTTTCACTGACAGCAAAGTGGTATTGGGATTGTGAGATTAATGTTTCATGTAACATGATATTATTATACTTGATATATTATACTTTGACCTGTATGTTTTTGTGGATGCCAGTGTGGCACGATGATGTCATGATGTACTTGGGACATACATGGACATGGAAGTGTTATGCTATGCATTTTGTACCAGCACATGCAAGTTTCCCAAGAAAGATCACATAAGAATATATTTTGCACACTTTGTCTTCATTGAACCCAGATAACATGTACATGTCTGTATATTCTAAGCTAATCATTAAGAGAATGTGACGTGTACTACTAGTATATAGAGCCCACTCTGGAGATGTAAAATTAGGAGAGAGGAGATCATGGTGTCAAATCAGTTTGAATCATGCCTGTGCCGAAATAAAAGAACCTGGTTTATGGATCTACTTGAGCCTACTGGACGTTTGTTTGCGGTGTGCCTCCGGGAAAAGCTGACAGTTTGGTGACCCCGACGTGATAATCCTGGAGGCACAGGCGAACCTTCTCCTTCACAGAACACCTGAGAAAGACATCGCAAAACAAACACGAGATCTCCAGAAAGACAGAGGCCTTTTTCATAGAATTTCTGTCAATTGGTTTAATGCTAAATTAATGTGATGTTTTCTTGGGACGTTGTGTGAAATTAATTATGTTATAACTTTAATACTATATAAAATGTGTAATTATTTCCGTGTTTATAGCTTAGCACGAAGAGAGAAAAAAAGCACTAGAATTAATAATAAGTAACAAGTTTACACTTAGATCAGCTAAAGTGTAATTAGAAACAAAGTTAATCATTTCCGTGTTTATGGCTTGGCACGAAGAGAGAAAAAAAGCATTGGAATTAATAATAAGTAGCAAGTTTAGACCAAGATCAGGTAAAGTGTGATTAGAAAAAAAGGTAATCATTTCCGTGTTTATGGCTTAGCACGAAGAGAGAAAAAAAGCAAGTTTTATAAAAAATACACTTAGTGGTTAAACTTTACACTAAAAAGAAAACAAAACTTTTAATCAAGTTTACATAAAAATGTGGTACCCAAAAAACTATATGTAACGCTAGCAGCAATTTTATCAACATGATAAGATCTCAAGGAAACGAACCTGTCCAAATGAATTACACCCAGAATGGACATGAATTATCTTGCCATTGTAAAACTGATCAAGGGTCAATAATTCAGATTGGAATTATATACAAGCCCTGTAACACAGAAGCATTAATAGATGGAACTGGCTTAACAGATTTAACTAAACCGCAACCTATTTACCTCGGTATGACATGAATTAATACTAGTGAAAATAGTCTGTTTGACGTCCAAATGATAAAAAGTGAAATTGGCACTCTTATGGAAAAGGTTACGCTTACTATTGGAGCAGTTTCTGAAACAAAATACACACAAGAAACAAAATTAGAGGCTATAATTAAAAAACTAAAAAATGAAATGGTGAGAGAAATTATTGAAAAAGCCAGAAATATAAGCAAAAAACGGTGTCCGTCAAATTTATCAAATATCACTAAAATATTAAAAGATCTAAAAGAAGGAGGGAAGTGTTATTTACACTTTGGCTGCATTTATTGCTGTCTTTTAAACTTTAGGATCCATATTGGTCATGGTTATATTGTTGTGTTTGCGTTTGACAGGGAACGCTAAGGTCATGACCTTAAATCCTCCTGTTTCAGCTTCTAGCTCAAGTTGGGATGTTGAAACACAAAATATAGAAGACTGATTAAATTAGGATAAAATTGGATGGCATTTATTAGTGACTGTATCTTTTTTGGCCAGACGGTGTATAGTTTTTATAAAGTGTTATTCATAAATAAATTGACTAAATACATAAGAATTTAGAAAACAGTTGATATCATTAGATGTTATTAGAAGATATAGATAAATGCTTAATTAATGTGAAATAAAACTGTTATTAAGAAAATATTAAGCTTGTTAAATTTATAAAATAAATAATAATGCATAAATAAAATTAAGAAAATATTAAGATTGTTAATTAAAAATAATAATAATAAAAATTATTAAACAAATAAAATAAATAATCTCAATTAAGAACTATAATAAGGCAATGCTGGCTCCTAGATAGATTTTGCACGCTATCTAAGTAAACTGTTTATTAAATAGTGACTTATTCTATAAAAATCATAGACTCTAGGTCTTGAATACAATCAAAGCAATATCCAAATTGTTAAACAGCAGCTGAGAAGGTAATTTAACAAAATACTATATCACAATGTCCCAATTAAATCACGTTAAACCAATTAATAGAGTTCTGGAAAAATAAGGCACTTCACGAAGAAACAGATCCAAAGAAGGCTCGAGAAAACCAGACCATCATTCAAGGCATAATCAAGAAGTGATTACTACTACAAGGAGAAGGGGGTAATCTTAAAGGAAGAACTTCTGAGAGAACCTGTTGTGGGAATATATCCAACTCTTGAAGAAATAACTAGCAGTAAAACATCAAAGAAAAGCAAAGGTCACGAAGCTGGAATGAAGACAACACAGATGCTGATGTTGACATCCTGGTACTGTGTTCCACTTCCAGACAGTGATGGGATGACTCTTCAGGTGGCCTACAACATGGAGGCCCCAAAGCTACGCTGTTTGAGTTCAAGTACCCCGCTGTCCTGTCCTCTCTGAAAAGCTTCACTGATAACAACCTACTGATAAGCAATGTGCTGGAGTGGAGAAACACTATTGTGGCCAGAATCAATGAGGCCTACAACGCTGACATTAACTACGACGTCCAGCTCAGCCATCTCTTCATCTTTTTCTGCAACTTCATTGTTGAGTTCCAGAAAAATGTCCAAGCTTTCCTGAATGCTGCCATCAAAGTGCTCAGGGAGACCCAGTTCTGTCCTCCTGGCTCTGAGGAGATGACCACCCTGCCTGTTGTTCTGAAGGATCTGACCAACAGCATTGCTACTGTTCTTCGCACCACCATCCAAGTTGTCTATGACAACATGGAGTACTACTACAATGCTTTTGTGGACACTTTTAGCACTGTGGAGCTGCGCATGCCAATCGGACATGTGATGACCGTTGGTCAAATCATCGACAATGTCGAAATAACTGGCAAAGGCATCTCTGACCAAATGTGGACTTCGTGAACAACATGGAGAGCCTGGATACTATGCTGGTCAAGATCAGCGAGACCCTGAAAGCGGTTGTAGACAAAACTCAAGAGTTTGTCGATTCCATCAAGTCTGACTATCTGGATGGTCTTTTGGCCAATGTGAACGCAGCATACAGATGAGTGGTGACCGCTGTGAAGGACATTGCAGACCGAGTGTCCACCCTGCATATGGAACAGCTGAACCCTGTCTTTGAGTGTCCGAGGAAGCTCAGAGATATGTGAAAGCCAGCAATGGCCGCCTGGAGATTGAGCTGCCCCTCCCTTGCTTCAGTGAGGAGCCTAAACAAACATTACCACCAACTCACACAAAGAAGGAGACTGAAGAACAGAAAAAGGGGGACTAACTACTGTGAAGTTACAATTGCAGAAATACCAAACTGAACTTAAAGAAGAATGCAGTCAAACATCTAACTGCTGATGTTTTTCCACAATTTGGGATTCCACAAGGCATAAGTCAAGGAGTTGTGAATGAATAAATGCCACTGTCAAGAGAACACTTGTGAAGGATGAAGAAAGTCGACCAAATCCGGACATCACTGGACACGGTGACCCTGAGGAGCAACCCCGACCTCCTGCTACCACTAGGGCTCCGGAGAAGGAGGAGAAAATGGGGAGAAGAAGATGAAGGAAAAGGAACGTAGACGAAGGAAAAGAGAAGAAGACGAAGGAAAAGGAGAGTATAGGCCATATTTTTTGAAAAATGTTTGGAAAATTTTCCATGTGTATTCTTGATTATGCTAATTATGCTCATTTCTGTTGTTCTAGTGTGTGGTACATTCCCCTTATTCATTGAAGTGTTGAGAATGGCCTCGGACAGCCAACAATCAAAATGGCAAGCCTCGATTAAACCAAGCTGACAACCAATAATACAGGTAAGAGACGATGGGCACTGAAAAGAGTAAAGAGAGGGACACCAAAACTTGTAAAATATTGTTATAAGGGACAAACTTGCAACATACTATTCAATCTACAGTATGTGAAGTGCTAGACTGTGTGCGAGACGCACCTGCTATAGACCATGCCTTAAATGTACAAATTGTCTGCAAAGATACATGTCTGACCAAGGTAAATGCTCACAATGATAAGGTTATAGAGATCGCCAGAGTTATAACCAGCACCAATGGACAATATAATAAAGAGAAAGATAATTTTGAAATTGACTTACAACAGAGAATTACTTTAACAAAAAATAGGAAAATTATGCTTCTTATCAAACGAACCTAAAACATTGTAGAGGGCGCAAATCAATTACTCAACGATGCAATCCTTTAATATTATCTATAAGAAATCCTACATTTTATGACTCTGGAATATTCCATAGGATTCCAGTGTTCCAAATTTGATACTGTACCCTGCAATAGAAAACTAAAGTTAAATTTTGAAGACTACATCTAAACAACAATTTTGAACCTAATAAACCTGTTCCAGAAAATGATTTAATCAGAGAAATAAAATTGAAACAAATTGAAACAAACAAAACTGAAATATGTAATGAATGAAAATACTTGGCTAAAATGGGTACAGTATACTGCTCAAATACTACATCAATACCATATTCTAATGAAAAAGACCTGACTTGTATACTTAACCTCTTCACTAAAAATCATTTGATAAAACTGATAGATGCTATCACTTACATAATAAATTACCAGTAGTAGCTTTAAAAGATGTACCATCTTGGACTATGGGAATGGCTACTTGTTTCCTTAAAGATGCAGTTATACATATAGACACAAGAAGTAATGATAAAAATGAAATGGAAAGTTTTACTGACGATTTCTGTTATTAGACTTTATCTTCTGATAATTATAGAGAATTTGCTTTTAACTGAACACACTACTGCTTGTGCAGATATTTGGTGGTTATGTGCAAATTTACGTTTGTATGCCATTCTATCAAAAACATGGTCAGGTGTTTGTGCATCAGTTATGTTAATTATTCTATTCACTATAAGGTGTAGCAAATTCACTAAATTTAAAACAAATTAAATTGTCATACAGAGTTAACTCAAGAAATAATCATGCATTTAAGAGGTCGTTGGCTTATCAATCTAAACCCAAACCCAAAGGATTGCCCTAGATATGTTGCTTGCCAAAGAAGAATAAATATGTATCAAGTTTGAAGCAGAATGCTGTACTTATATACCAAATAATACCTCTCCTGATGGGAGTATTACTAAGGCTCTGAAACACCTTAAGTCCTTGTCCATGGAATTTGCTAAAAATTCTGGCGCATCTGAAAACACTTGGTCAAATTGGCTCTACAAAATGTTTGTTATCTTAGTCATAATTGGATGTTGCGTCATCCCATGTCTTAGATTGCTGGTAGAGATCGAAGACATGGGCAGGGCCACTGCCCTAATGAAGAAGCTCCCTCGTCACAAATTTTGTTATTCTCTGTAAGGTCTCAACTCTCAGGTCCCGAATCAATTGACTAAGTTTGATAAAACTATGTAGATTGATCATTTGTCTTAAAAGATATGAAAACAAATTCTGAATCCTAGTAAGTGCTCCTTGTTTCTTATTTGCTGTCCGAGAATCATGTGTTGGTTTATGTTTTATGTTAGCCTAAGGGCTGGGTTGTGTTGTAATTGGGGTGATTAAAGCTAAAGCTAATATTTTACTCATTAGGGGAACTTTAAGTTGAATGCATTATTATGTGAAAGTAGTGTTTTGTTTTTAATTTTGGTTTTATGATCACATGTGATATGTGATCAAAAGGGGGGATTGTGCGATTAATGTTTCATGTAACATGATATTATTATACTTGATATATTATACTTTGACCTGTATGTTTTTGTGGATGCCAGTGTGGCACGATGATGTCATGATGTACTTGGGACATACATGGACGTGGAAGTGTTATGCTATGCATTTTGTACCAGCACATGCAAGTTTCCCAAGAAAGATCAGATAAGAATATATTTTGCACACTTTGTCTTCATTGAACCCAGATAACATGTACATGTCTGTATATTCTAAGCTAATCATTAAGAGAATGTGACGTGTACTACTAGTATATAGAGCCCACTCTGGAGATGTAAAATTAGGAGAGAGGAGATCATGGTGTCGAATCAGTTTGAATCATGCCTGTGCCGAAATAAAATAACCTGGTTTATGGATCTACTTGAGCCTACTGGACTTTTGTTTGCAGTGTGCCTCCGGGAAAAGCTGACAGGATACATACACAACAAAAACAGAAGATTCCACGTCTATGTGAACAATCGCTTCCAGAGAATCAAGCAATCTTCTCTTCCAGAGCAGTGGAAGTATATCCCAACTGGGCACAATCCAGCTGATCATGGTTCTCACTCCGTGGCTGCAGAGAAAATGGAATGCACAATATGTTGGTCTGGTCCAACATTTGAACTCGTTGACTCAGATTCAGATGCGGAAATTCGACAGAACGCTACTGTGCTTGTGGCCAGAACCACATCAAGCTGTTTAGGTTGTGCACATTTCAAAAGATTCTCAAAGTGGACCTCTCTTGTCAAAGCAGTGATATACCTTCGCCACGTCGCTCACAGTTTCAAGTCCAAAGATTGTAAAGGCTGGCACCTCTGCAAAACAAGTCTCACAGAAGAAGCCTTAACTCAAGCTGAGTACACTATCATCAGATGTGTCCAACATGAAGTATATGCCAAAGAAATCAAATGCATTAAGGCAAAACAAGATCTGCCACACAACAGTCATCTGTACAAGCTTAAGCCAATCATTGATGACATGATCTACTCCATGTAGGAGGATGCTCGTCAGAGTCAAGGCTCACAAGTCAGGAGGCCAATCCTCTTCTGTTCCCAAGAAAACATCACATTGGTACCCTGCTCATTCGACATCATCATGAAGCTGTCAAGCATCAAGGAAGACACTTCACTGATGAAACAGTGAGAGCAAGTAGTTTGTGGCGTGTTGACAAGAGGTCCATCAGCAGTTTCATCCATAAATGTATCACTTGCAGAAAAGCAGAGCAACAGAGCAACAAATCATGGCAAATCTGCCTGCTGAACATTTACAAACTGATCCCCCATTTTCGTATGTTGGCCTGGATGTATTTGGACCATGGGAGGTTACAGCTCGCCGTACTAAAGGCGGTCATGCCAACAGCAAACAATGGTCCTGCTTACTTGTATGTCTACAAGAGCCATTCATATCGAAGTTATTGAGACACTAAGCTCATCAAGTTTCATCAATGCTCTTCATAGGTTTTTTGCCATCAGAGGGCATGCTAAACAGTTACGGTCCGACTGCAGTATCAACTTCATTGGTGCATCCAAGGAGTTGAAACTGTGTCCAGAAGTGTGGATGACTATCTACGTGAACAAAGATGTTTCTAAGTGTTCAACCCTCCTCACTCATCTCACATGGGAGGCACATGGGAGAGTATGATAGGAATTGCACAGCGCATCCTTGACTCTATGCTCTTACAAGCAGGTAATACGTTACTTACTCACAAGGTCCTGACAACACTGCGGGCTGAAGTCACAACTATTATCAACGCAAGACCCTTGGTGCCCGTCTCTTCAGATCCTGACGTACCTTTGATTGACTCCTATGACTTTGCTAACTCAAAAGACAAAAGCAATCCCAATTCCACCTGGAGATTTCACCAATGCAGACATGCTCAAACACCAGTGGAAAAGAGTACAAGTTCTTGCCGACACCTTCTGGACCAGGTGACAAAAAGAGTACCTCAGCATGCTCCAAAGTCGTCAGAAGTTACAATACAACAAACCGAACCTGAAAGAAACGGGCATCATTCTTCTGAAGGACAAACAACTAAAGCGGAATGAATGGCCCATGGGAATCATTGTGAAGACTCTTCCAAGCAAGGATGGAGTTGTGAGGAAGATTGAGGTGAAAGTGGCATGTGACAATGCTATGAAGACCTCCAGACCTATCTGAGACTGTATTTTATTGTTATCCCTCACTGTTTAGTTTATAGTGGTATTCTTAAAATAATGCCAGGCGGGGAGTGTATTGTAACTGTTCTATATTTTGTTCATCCAGCCTGCTGGAGGGCGCTAGTTGCAAGTGTGGTCTTAGATTCAGCCAGTAGGTGGCCAGAAGGAAACAACTAGCTTGCAGAATTACAATCAGTCCATGATGTTTTGTGCTGTTCAATCTGAAGCCATCCACTCATTTCTATCCCTTTGAATGGCAATATGAGTAAGTTTTAAGTTCAATATTAATGTTGGCAGCTATATTTATTACAGTTTATGTTATATTTTATAAACGCTAATTTCAGATGAGATAACAGAGCCTATTTGCATAGTGTAACTTTAATGGACACTGTTTACCATACTGTTCACTGCTTACTGAATACTTTTGTATTTTGTATCGTTGCAGTTTCACCTGCCTGTTCCTTGGAGGAAATGATGCAAGGGAGAGTTTAGCTGGCTGTGAAAATCAATTAGGGCACAAGGTCACGTCGGGTGCAACAGTACATTGGTAATAGAAAAAAAAGTACTGCCATTTAATCAGAATCAGAATCAGAAATCTTTTATTGCCATAGTCTGTGAACACAGTTCACAAACTAGGAACTTGCTTTGGTGAAAAAGTGCAACATAAACACACTGAATAAATACAAATACGGGCATGCACAAAGTTAAAAAGATATGCTTAAAAAATCAAATGAAATACTTAAAGGGAGAAAATATATACAACAGCAGCATCAGAACAACAGTGCAAACATGGCTTATTAAAGTGACCGGTATTATAAAGTGTCCAGTTTAGTGCAGATATTATAAAGTGTTCATGAGACAAACAGCAGAGGGGAAGAAACTGTTCTTATGGCGAGAGGTTCTGGTCCCAATGGACCGTAGCCTCCTGCCAGAGGGAAGTGGCTCAAATAGTCCATGTCCAGGGTGAGAAGTGTCAGCTGCTATACGGCCTGCTCGCCCCCGAGTCCTGGAGACGTACAGGTCCTGTATAGATGGAAGGCTGCAGCCAATCACCTTCTCAGCAGAGCGCACAATGCGCTGCAGTCTCTGTCTGTCCCTGGCAGTGGCCCCAGCGAACCACACAGTGATGGAGGAGGTGAGGATGGACTCAATGATGGAAGTGCACCATTATCTGGACCGGCAGCTTGAGTTTCCTCAGCTGCCGCAGGTGGAACATCCTCTGCTGGGCTTTCTTGATGAGGGAGCTGATGGTCGGCTCCCACTTGAGATCCTGGGTGATGCAGGTGCCCAGGAAGCGGAAAGAGTCCACAGTGGTGATGGGGGAGTCCGTCAGGGTGAGGGGAGGCAGGGGGCCTGTGACTTTCCTGAAGTCCACAATCATCTCCACTGTCTTCTGGGCGTTGAGCTCCAGGTTGTTGCTGCTGCACCAGGACACCAGCCGGTCCACCTCCCTCCTGTAGGCAGACTCATCGCCGTCCGAGATGAGTCCGATGAGGGTGGTGTCATCCGCAAACTTAACCAGTTTGACGGAGTCGTGGCTGGAGGTGCAGCAGTTGGTGTACAGGGAGAAGAGCAGGGGAGAAAGTACACAGCCCTGTGGAGATCCTGTACTGATAGTCCGAGTGTCCGAGACATTCTTCCCCAGCCGCACGCGCTGTCTCCTATCCGTTAGGAAGTCAGTGATCCACCTGCAGGTGGAGTCAGGCACGTTGAGCTGAGCGAGCTTGTCCTGGAGCAGAGCAGGGAGGATGGTGTTGAATGCAGAGCTGAAGTCCACAAACAGGATCCTGGCATAGGTTCCCGGGGAGTCCAGATGCTGGAGGATGAAGTGAAGGGCCAGGTTAATGGCGTCGTCCACAGACCGATTGGCTCTGTAGGCAAACTGCAGAGGGTCCAGGAGGGGGGAGGTGAGGGACTTGAGGTGGTGCAGGACCAGGCGCTCAAATGACTTCATGACTACAGACGTCAACGCCACAGGTCTGTAGTCATTAAGTCCAGTGATCCTGGGCTTCTTGGGGACGGGGACAATGGTGGACAGCTTGAAGCACGCTGGGACATGACTCCAGGGAGGTGTTAAAAATGTCCGTGAAGACAGGAGCCAGTTCCTCAGCACAGTGTCTAAGGGTGGAAGGAGAGACACCGTCTGGGCCCGCTGCCATACGGGGATTTTGCTTCCTGAAAAGCTTAGTCACGTCCTGCTCCAAAACTGTGAGGGGGGGGTCCGAGGTGGGTTTGAAGGTAATGTCCATGATGGTGAGGGAGGATGGGGAGGGGTGTGAAACTTCAAACCTCGCATAAAAGCCATTTAACTTTTCTGCTAGTTGTTTGTTGTCCACGGCGGGAGGGGCTTTGGGCCTGTAGTTGGTGATTTGCCTAAGCCCTCTCCAGACAGAAGCAGTCGTTGGTGGAGAATTGCTACTCCAGACGTGTATTGTACTTCGCTTTAGCCTTTTCCACCTCTTTGCTAAAAGCATACTTGCAACGCCTGTAGCCCTCACGATCTTCTGCCCTGAAAGCCATCTCCTTTTCCCTCCTCAAATGTCTCAGTCTGGGTGTGAACCAGGGTTTGTCGTTGTTAAAAGTCATCCTGGTGCATGATGGAACGATGCTGTCCTCACAGAACTGAATGTATGACGTCACAGTGTCTGTGTACTCTTGTGTCTCGTGTCTGTGGTAGCCTTGAACACATCCCAGTCTGTAGTGTCCAAACACGTGCGAAGCTCCTCCACAGCCTCACTGGTCCACTTCTTAGAAGTCCTCACAGCAGGTTTGGAGAGTTTCAGCTGTTGTTTGTAAGCAGGGATGAGGTGAACCATGACGTGATCAGAGAACCCTAGAGCAGCGCGGGGCACGGCTCTGTAGGCTCCACTGACTGTTGTGTAACAGTGATCCAGCATCTTCTGCTCTCTCGTCAGGCAATTAATAAACTGTTTATATTTGGGCAGTTCCTGGCTCAGATTTCCCTTATTAAAATCCCCCAGGATGATCAGTAAAGAGTCCGGGAAGGTTCACTCCACATCCAGAATCTGCTCCGCGAGCACGCACTGGGCTGAATGCATATTGATTGAATAAAGTTTCTTAGGTGCATCACATCTACATATATATCTTTTGACACTGAAATCATAGAAGTTTTGAATATTGTCATGTAACCACTATTTGTATACTGAATTCATGTATCCTTTGAATATTGTACTCTTTTGAAGGTCATCTAATGGGCACCATGTTCATGCTAAAGTTTGAACAATATGTACTAACACCAAAACTATTCACTCAGTATAATATTCCAATATTAAAGGAGGCATTGTAAGATGTGAGTTATGGGGGGCAGCCAGTTCTTTGTAGGAACTCCTTTCACAGAGATAAGGCAGCCGGACGAGACCCAAGGCCGAAAAACAAACCGGTGCTTCCCGGAGAAGTGAACGAGGCTGGAAGGAGGAACCAAGATGTCAACCTACTCATCACAATATTTGCATATTCATGTTACATGTTACATTTTATCTTTTGGGGCCAGGGAAAAGCAGACAGACTGCCTGCTGCACAAACGAGGGATAGATCATTTTGACCCCGGGTACTGTATTAGATTGTATCTGTCAGGGGAATAAACTTTTGAGATTTGAACTGATCGAATCCAGTCGTCATTTTGATAGAACACGCCTAACAATTGGTGAGCTCGACGTGATCAAAACTGACGCCGTAACAAGGAGACAACTGCGCGAGGGGAGTAGGACTCCACGTGCCTCCACTTGGACAGGACTTCTCTCCAAGGCGGCCACCAACTCTGAAAGGTGAGCAGAAAGCCTGTTGTGATAAGGAACCGAATTTCTGCTATTGGACATATCAAAATTAAGGAGAGAGGTGCTGCCCAGTGGAGGTGAACATGTATTAAAGGCGCTATTATCGTATAAGAGCGGTCCAGCCAAGGTGAGCATATATATATTTTTTCTCTTTTAAAGGTGCTAATATCATAACAAGAGCAGACCCGGGGTCATATGATGTGGTGAACTTTGGTTGTGTTGTGATGTGTTGTGATGTAGGTTTTGATATGACAGAGGATTTGTTGAGACTTACATCCTATGGGTTGTTCCACTTGATGAACTTGGTGTGTTTTAGATTGTTATGCCAATTGAGTGTTTTGCCCTGCCTGGTGTAGTCTTTGAGACCTAAGTATTTCTGTGCAGCAACCTGTAAGTGTGTGTGTGCTTATGTGCTAATACTGTATATGTTTAAATTAGATACAGTACAGAGCTGAATTCTATAGGTAGGTGTGGTACGCTGAAAGGAAGGCCACCCGGCGCGGTGAGCTGGATTTTAAAGGTAGGCCACCGAGAGCGGTGAGCTGAATTCTATAGGTAGGCGGCCACCTGGTGTGGTACGCTGAAAGGAAGGCCACCCGGCGCGGTGAGCTGGATTTTAAAGGTAGGCCACCGAGAGCGGTGAGCTGAATTCTATAGGTAGGCGACCCGATGTGGTACGCTGAAAGGAAGGCCACCCGGCGCGGTGAGCTGGATTTTAAAGGTAGGCCACCGAGAGCGGTGAGCTGAATTCTATAGGTAGGCGGCCACCTGGTGTGGTACGCTGAAAGGAAGGCCACCCGGTGCGGTGAGCTGGATTTTAAAGGTAGGCCACCGAGAGCGGTGAGCTGAATTCTATAGGTAGGCGGCCACCTGGTGTGGTACGCTGAAAGGAAGGCCACCCGGCGCGGTGAGCTGGATTTTAAAGGTAGGCCACCGAGAGCGGTGAGCTGAATTCTATAGGTAGGCGACCCGATGTGGTACGCTGAAAGGAAGGCCACCCGGCGCGGTGAGCTGGATTTTAAAGGTAGGCCACCGAGAGCGGTGAGCTGAATTCTATAGGTAGGCGACCCGATGTGGTACGCTGAAAGGAAGGCCACCCGGCGCGGTGAGCTGGATTTTAAAGGTAGGCCACCGAGAGCGGTGAGCTGAATTCTATAGGTAGGCGGCCACCTGGTGTGGTACGCTGAAAGGAAGGCCACCCGGTGCGGTGAGCTGGATTTTAAAGGTAGGCCACCGAGAGCGGTGAGCTGAATTCTATAGGTAGGCGACCCAATGTGGTACGCTGAAAGTGTGTATGTGTTTATCTGATAAGAGAAATTGTGCCCGGAAAGACGTATAGCGTTCTGAGGGCGTTGTAATTTGTGTTGCTGCCAGACAAGGAATTGTTGGGTGATCAAGTGATTCATACCAGGCAGGTGCGACAGTTTGGAGTGGAGTCTTTTGCATAATTCTATAGGTTTTGTGTCATCAAGTTGAAATAATACAGTACAACATGGACGGAGAGTTTGCGAGAGAATGTGAGGAGTTTGGATGTATGCCAGTGAATGAGTTGTATGAAAAAATGGAAGCGCAAGTGTTGAGTGGTGTGGATAAAAATAAACATAAAAAAAGAAAAAGGAAAAATGAAAAAGGTCTGGACGAAGCTGCAAAAAGAGGTAAAACCGAAAATCTTAGAACCCGAGCAGATGATGTCATGGACAAAACTATCAGGTTTATTGATGGAGGAGGAAGTCAGAGCTGTAAAGAGAAAGAGAGAAACGGAGGAGCAATTGGGCCAGTGCACGTGGAAAATTAGAAAATTGTTAAAAAAGGAGGCTGAGAAACATGAGGAGCAAAGACAGATAGTGCATGTGCTGGCAACGGTGGCCACGGCTCCGGCACAATTGGATTTAAACAAACGAGCACAGAAACCACATGACCAAATACATAACAAGGAGCCTTTAAAGGACGAACAGACACACACCACCGAAAAATACATCAGCCTTTACCCCGCAATACCCACCTCACCTACTGCACCCCCTGCCTACACTGACACGCCTGCAGGCACAATGGCACCTGTACTTGAAAATGGCACTTGTACAGGAAAAGTTAAATACAATATTAGAGAGGATTCTTTACACTCGACCAGACGTGGGGGCTTGGGGCCCTGGGCCTGGGACCCACTCAGCTGAACAATATTTGGATAAACTGGCAGGGACAGAACTTCTTCTTTTGGAATCACTGTGGGTGGCTTGGGTCTCTGACTTCTCCTTTTTAGCCTTTACCGCATGGAGTATTGGCTGGAGCAGAGACTGCATAGGCTGCATTTGGGGGAGGAGAAAATAAAGGTGAAAACCTGGGGTCTAGGAGTGTCGGGTCTTTAAAACTGAAATCACACATGTCCCGCAGGAACCCCCACCCCGCACAGACATCTTGGCCTCTGCGTTGGGTGGACAAGGTCAAATCTGGTGGGACCTCTGTGTGGTGAAAGGTTTGGATCCATACATTACATTTATACTAACATTTCCATTCCCAATAGTCCAAATTACAGGTGTGTAAATCAGACTTAGAGACGGACAGAATTGACAATGTACAAACATAATTGTACTGCTACTATGACAAAAGAAACATGGACTGACGGACTTGTATTAGACAGTAAAGTGACAGGAAAGTCTTGTAAAGTAATGGGAAAGTTCTTAAACTGAGCAAGACAGCGTTTAAAGAGTGGGAGAGTTTTTAAAGGGTGCAAACGAGTGGGTGAGAGAGTTGCAGATTGAAGGCTTGTTAGGACAAGATATTATTATACTAAAATATTGTTTGACTATTAGATTATATCATAATATAATTCAGTCTAAAATATGAGAGATTTGTGTAATAACTATCAGTGCTGCTTGTGACTACATTAAAGCTGCAGTTCAGCAAATTTGTAACTATCTCTATCGAGCTAAAGAACGAAATGTGGACACATAACACATAAACAGGCATAGTTATAAAATACAATCTGAACCCATGTTCAAAAATGTCAAACAAAATTGTACGGATAATCGATGATGAATAAATACACTTTATCCCATATTGGTTCCTCTATGAGTGGTTTAAAATGAAAGCAAGTTACCAAATAAGGATCCCAGCAATACAATTAAACTTGAGTTTAACCACACCTATATGATACAAGACCAGTGGTTAAAGTGCCACAGTTGATGATGTTTGTACAATGCAAAGAAAGAGCAGTATGTTTTAAACTCATCTGACAGTAAAGATTTATTTTAGCATTCAAATAAACGTTAGAAGAATTTGTTTAATTAGATCATGCTGAAATTTAAGTAAATAATTCAGAACATGTCTTTATAATCATTGAAAATTCCTCACTTTAACTTTAGGATGTTGTAATATAGATACAGATTTCTTATGCAAACTGTTTACACATTTTTTGAGGTGAGAATGGACAACTTGTCTATGCAAGATAAATAGATTTTAGTTTTGACTGAAGTGGATTTGAGATGGGTCTTTGGCCTGTTGTGTCTGGGTGGGCATGGTCTGAGTGCAGTGGCTCTCTGGGTGCATCTCTCCAGCTCTGAACTGAAAGGTCACATGACCTGGACTGGCTCTGCTCTGCTGTTGTCTAAAGACTGTCTAAACATGGCTGCTGCGTCACTGAGAAACATGAACTGAACTAAAACCAAAGAAAGTCCTCCTGGCTCTGAAACTCGTCTGTGGACTGGGCTCCTCCACTACTGGTCACAAGACAAATGAATGAACTGAATCAAAAGCTTCAAGTGCTCTGCTGCTCCTCTAAAGGCCCCATAAACCTGCCTCTGCTGCTGCGTTTGGGCTGTGTTTGCCTGGGCACTCATGACTGGAGCCTGTTCTCGGATCCACACAGTCAAAGATTTTGTTTTTAACCTAATTTCAAAATTTAGCAGTGTATTCATTTATTTGAAACAGTTATCCTCCATTCCTGAAAATAATCATATATCAATATTACATTATTTAGGCTATTTCTTTTCATTGTACGTCAGCACTGTTAAACTGGGGCTGCTACGTACTGGATATGCAACACATTTGAAACGGCATTTAGAATGGCCACAACTAACAAAATTAGAAACCAAAGTTTTTAAACAGTATAATTTCCAATGTGAAAAATATGTAGCTTTATTATGTATGAAATCTGAGACCGCTGGGGTCTGAAAGGCTTTAAATTGTTTGGTGTAAATCTTTAGTTTATATACTATGATACTTTATATTAGATCAAAATGTTAATGCTCCTGAATGTGTTTGAAATTTGTATTTTAAACTGAATTATATTATCAGAACATAAAACAGTGGCTTTTTAATGCTCGTAAAACAATTCTTGAGCTAATAACTACTAAATAGGGTAGTCACAATAAAGCCATTTCAATACATCTGACATATGAAAAACAAAATGTTCAGCAGTATGAATGTGTCTAAACTTAAAGATAATTGAACACTAGGAAAATTTGGGGAAAAAAAAAAAAAAAAAAGAGGGAGAAGTCCCGCTTCAAATCCTAATCAAAACCCGGTATTAAATAATGTTAAATATTCACAAATAGAATAAATTATTGCTGTGAATGAATGTTTGAATTATATGAATGTTGATCAGATAAAATAAAGTTGTTAAAAAGGGGGAGGTTGCAGTTCATATAACATAGGGCTAAACTGGACAGCATTAACAAAGGACAATTATGGTTTAGGCAGTAATTATGGCATCTAATACACACTGATGCCTCTCAATAGATACTGAAGGATTTACCACCAGTGCTGCACAAAACAAAAACAAAAAACAACTGAACATTCAATATAACTGATAGACACTGGCAGGTTATTGACTGTGTACGAGCTCAGTATTTGGACTTGCACAGATATGACAAATATGTACCAAATATGTACCAAATATGTAACCAACAGGACAAATAAGTGTCACAATAGACCACCTGACAATTGACAGACAGTTACATATGGCTATATTTTATAGAGGGGGGCCTCATCACTTGTGCAAATGGGGAAACAAAACATGAACTTTACCAGAATGACGTGGTTGGATGCTTTGCCATTAGCGCTGATGGCAACGTGATCCACAGCCAGCATTCTTGATTTCTCTTTACATGAGATCTTAATTAGGAAAAGGATGGACACTCCTCTCCAACCTGAAACAAGTGTCCTTAAAAATCTTCAAATTCATAAGGTCTTGATTACAAAGCACTGACTAACTTAAGTCTCTAGTTCTCTCCCAACAGGTCCAGAGTCTCTGAGAAACCCCTGGTGACTGGTAATGTTAAACTAACCTAAACTGAATAAAAACAGCTTAGAATGTATCTGACCTGAAGCCTATTCTGTGAACCGCGCACGGAGGGATGTAAACAGCGGTCAGAATGAATGAAGTGAACTCACGTGGAGAATAGAAAGGCCTACAGTTAATGAAAAGATATTCCATGGCGGGAGAGCAGTGTTGGGAGATCACAGTCACATCCGTACACCAGGCGTTGTTGATGTAGAAACAGGCACCTCCACCTTTCGTCTTTCCCCCGGAGATTCCCCGTTGTCTGTCCGCGCGGAGGAGCTGGAATCCCTCCAGTTGAAGCGCACAGTCCGGGATACGCTCGTTGAGCCATGTCTCCGTAAAGCATAAGACACAAGAGGAAGAGAAGTCTTTGTTTCTCCTCATCAGCAGCGCCAGTTCGTCCGTCTTGTTGCTGAGTGAGCGAACATTAGACAGGAAAATTCCAGGTAGGTGCGTGCGAGCGCCGCGTCTCAGGAGGCGCACCAAGGCCCCTGCCCGCTTTCCTCATCTTCTGCGCCTCACTCTTTTGCCCAAAGAGTAAACAAAATCTACTGCAGGTACTAAAAAGACTGGCAGTAGATCAACAGGAGTTGTTGTTC